>NC_041233.1:73974210-73976155 GCF_002837175.3 Physeter macrocephalus
CAGTGAGAGGCCCACGTACCACAAAAAAAAAAAAAAAAAAAAGCCATAAAGTTTATAATTAACACACGAGCATTAAAAAAAAAAAAAAGAAATGACAACCGTAGGCAGCTGAGTCGCTGTGTGAGAAGAAGGACGGGGAAGGACTAGAAAGCCCCCAGTCGTGCCGGAGAGGAACAGGGGAACAGTGATAGGCACGATTTTTTTAGACAATGTATTTTAAGGTCTTGTTTTGTGTTGTGCTCTGGGATATACTGCTCAGAAGCAGTTCTCATTAAATCATTGTCACGACTCAATGACGTGGATATTGAGATTTGCGTTTGAGAGCTAGGGAGACTGAGGCTCCAAGGTGCGGTGACTTGCCCTGGTCGGGGCTGCAGTGTCTTTGTCGAGGATTCCTCAGCTGGGAGGATTCTTAGGCCGGGGGTGAGAGTAGATGCTGGATACCTTACCATGGCCCCAGATGCCTGCTCTGGGAGCAAGGATGGGCCCCTGGGTCTCACTGATGTCTCTCCGATGGTCCTCTCCTCCCCTCCTACCTTGGAGGCTACTCACCAGGGCTGAGTGGCCACTGATCTGTTTTCCTCGCTTTTCTGCCAGGTGGTGGCCACAGTCGCACCATGTTTGCACTCCCATGGAGAGGAAGTAGCTAGAGTTATTCATTCTCTGACCTGTTAGAATGACCTTTGTTTGTAAGAGATGTGTCATCCCAATCAAGGATAGGACCTCCTTTCTGAATATGCCCTGGCGGTTTCCAAATGATCTGAAGGCAGTCTCAGTAGGCTGACGCTGGGGGCCAAATTCCTGGGACACTCACATGAGAAGGCCTCTCAGCGGCCACGCACTTGCTCCTAATGAGGGAACTGAGGCCCAGAGAGGGGAACGGCGCCCACGCAGGACACCACAGGACTGTAACCAGAATCTCAGCCCCAGTTACTGTGCACGTATTCATTCATCCACTTCCTTCCACCAACTTAATTCTGCGTAAGGTGAGCAAAGTGCTGTTCCAGGCACTGAGGAATCAACAGCCAATGACCCAGACAGAGCCCCTGCCCTGGTGGAGTGTAGAGTCCAGTGTTAAACATTACATCATTGCACAGCTCGGTACTATTTGCCATTCTTATCCCCCGGGAGTTAATGGGGGCTAATGAAAGCGTATCCCTGGGAGACAGGGTCTAGTCTGGAGGTCAGGTGATGCATCCTTGCACAAGGATGTTGAGTTGAGCTTGGAAGGACGAGTAGAAATTGAATAGGTGAGATGAAGGGAAGGGATTCCCAGGATTGAAGGGGAGAAGGGGGAGGAAGCAGATGTATTGGAGAAACAGAAGGAAGACGGTGGCTGCAGCAGAGTGAGGGGACGGGGATGGCTGGGAGGTCGTCGGCAGGACCAGGTTTGTGGCTTTGAAGGCCATAGGGGCTTAATCAAGTCCCTAAGAGCAGTGGGAAGGCGTCTAATCAGGCGGATAACCTCATCTATTGTTATGGAATAAGATGTTATGGAAGAACCCAAACAAACTTTTTGGCCAACCCAATATTTGCACTTGGGAAACCATCACTAGCAGCTGTGTCCACCCTCAGATGCCAGAGTAGGGTCTGGGCACCTGTTCTGCACACAGTGGACCTTCACTCTGCCATCATAGGAATGCCTGTGTTCCTTACCTGTTTTGATGCTGTTTATAAATAAAATTACATGCACTAAATTACTATATTTATTTAAAAGAGCTTAAAGCTATTTATTATAGTGATTTTAAACGTTTTACTCTTAGTCTAGTAAAAATGCTGAAGGTAGAAGCAATTCTTCAAAAGATAGGGCTTCCCTGGTGGCGCAGCGGTTGCGCGTCCGCCTGCCGATGCAGGGGAACCGGGTTCGCGCCCCGGTCTGGAAGGATCCCACATGCCGCGGAGCGGCTGGGCCCGTGAGCCATGGCCGCTGAGCCTGCGCGTCCGG
>NC_041233.1:73976165-73979000 GCF_002837175.3 Physeter macrocephalus
AACAAAAAAAAAAAAAAAAAAAAAAAAAAAAAAAAAAAAAAAAAAAAAAAAAAAAAAAAGGGCCACGTACCAGACAACAAAAAAAAAAAAAAAAAAAAAAAAAAAAAAGATAATAAAATACCAAAATATTGTCCTTTTCCTCAAAGATGATCCCAGTTATTCTAGACGGAGCCAGAATACCTATCACAAAAGGGCTGATAAGTGGGGTGCAGATATCTAAGCGTTGAACAGCTTGTTTTCGTGGAAGATACATTTCTTTGACAGCCACCCCGAACTCCCCTGCAGGACACACAGGAGAGTCAGCTTGTGACTTAAACTGAGGTCAGTACACAGTGTGTTGCTTACTGGGAAGGGTCTGGAGACTTAACATCCCCGGCACTGGTAAAGGAAAGCTGTGGTCCCCCATCTGAAGCCAGGTGCACTGCCCTTCAGTCATGGCCTGCTGTGTTCTGAAAGCTGGGACACAGAAAGCTTGGGATGAACCTGCCAGGGTTCGAGCGCAGCCCCGAGAAGCAGTGCGGGGACAGTGCGGGACACCAGAGCTCAAGACCAGTTCCCTCATTAACAAGGGGTGGGGCCGTGGAAAGTTCTGTTGGCCTCTCTGAGCCTGAATTTCTTCTGTAAAATGGGGCTGATGCTCCCTGCCCATAGCAGGTGTGGGCGATGCAACAAGGTAATGAAGGTGAAAGTGGAAACCCCCAAATGGAGGATGACAGTTCAGCCTGGCAGCGACCTTCATGAGAGTGCAAAGTTTCTCTTGTCAGGGGAGGTCTTCCATTATTTTAGGATCTTTTTGGCAAGAATAACCCATGGTCAGTTTAAAGGGCACGCATGCACACGACACACGGCACACACACACACAAACACACGCAGTGAAGATTGTTGGGGTGGGCTGCTTTCATGGGGTCTCTACTGGGAACCAGCTGAATGCCCTTCTTGGCAAGGGGCCGCCATAGGGTGGTGAAGGGGCCTGTTTCACCTGCAGATACCCTCTCCTGCCTTGTCTGCCCCCCCAGCGCCCTCCAACTTAATAAAATCTGCAGCTTTTTGGAGGCATTGGGCCCCTCCCGCCGGGACTGTCAAGTTTGCCAATCCTGGTGTATCATAAAATGTTTCATTCACTTTGTGACTCAGAAGTTTCATTTCATCCCTGGGAAATCACTGACCGTGAAGCAGAGGCCAGCGTGCCCGCTGGGTTTCTGTGGTGCACCGGCAGCGTTGCAGGAGTCCGGTGGGAACTTGCTAAAGGAAAAGAAATGACAGCCCCCGAGAGTGTCCAGATCCCATGGAGATGGCCGGAATTCTTCCAGAATTTGGAATTGATTTTCAAAATCAAGAATGCAAATCTGAGTTCATGCTGTGTTCAGCTGCATATTAAAGAGAAGACTCAAGTACACACTTAAAAGGGATGTTTAAGTTCTAAAAATGATAAGAGTTTGCAAGGCCGCAAGATCTATAGATCCAGTGAGGTTTCTCTTTCCTTTAGTCTTTCAGGGGGTCCAATCAGCAAACCAGTCATTGCAGCAGTCGTTGCAGGAAAAGTGCTTTCTGGAAAACATAACTGGCCACATGTGAATGAATCATAACGCGTTTCTCCCGGTTTTGCTCTTCTGTCCTAGATTCTTTTGTTGGTGGAGTCATTGGCCTCATTTTTGCCTACATTTGCTACAGACAGCACTACCCGCCTCTGGCCAACACAGCTTGTCACAAACCCTACGTCAGCCTACGAGTCCCGCCGTCGCTGAAGAAAGATGAGAGGCCCACGGCCGACAGCGCACCCAGCCTGCCCCCTGAGGGGATCACCGAGGGCCCCGTCTGACGGGGCCCTCGGAGGATGGACGCCGAGCCCAGGCCACGCGCTACCACCTATCATAACGCGGTAGAAGAGGTTTTCTGTAGTGTGCGCCTCATCGGTTGCTTCTCCGAGTCATCCTTCTCCTTCCATTTTGCCAATGGTGTTCCTGCTACTTTAGATGTCTACTTTCAGCTCTCCTGAATTTGCAAGGGAAGGACCCACGAACATTCTCTGAGGGGCCTGTGGGTTTGGAAGGAGGCTGCAAGGGTGGGCGGGCGCAGCTTGGTCGATTCCTCCATCTGAAATGTTTGCCGTCGCAGCCACCGTCCTGTGATTTCATGATTGTAAAGCATAATAAAATGTCCCACCTGGAAGACGTGGCGTTGGCCGTTCGGCGCACAAGTCATTCGGGGCCGCAAGTGAGTCTCGCATCCGCCGCCGGGTGAGGAGCTGGCCCAGCGCTGCTCTGGCTGTGGTCACTCTGGGTGCTGAGCTGGGGGCAAAGGCTGAGAACTTCACGACAGGCGGCCGCAGCTCCCGTCTCTGAAATGGACTTGCAACTTGGAGACACAGCCTTAGTATCTCCAGGGCTTTGGGAATCGTTGAATCTAGAAGGAAGTGAGATGAATAAGCTCACGCATAGGCTTCCACCAAACACGATGAAAATAAAGGTTCCAAGTATGGGCAGGGGGTCACTGCAGTTTTCTGAGGGCCCTGGCTACCGTTTCCTTTCAGGGGAACGGCTGGGTGACGATGGAGTAAGAAGCAGCCTCCAGGTAGGACTTCTTCCGCTGCAGGATCCCAGTGCTTGAAAGCTTCTTAGGCGGCGGCGGCATGTCCCCATTCCTGTCTGGCAGGTGGCGTCACAGCATGACAGGGTGCGGGCAGAGGCGCCGGAGCGCAGTCAGCAACATGCTGTCTCTTGCTCAGCTCTTCAAACTGTTTAAAAGCGGCCAGTCGAGGGCTTCCCTGGTGGCGCAGCGGTTGAGGGTCCGCCTGCCGATGCGGGGGACGCGGGTTCGTGCCCCGGTCCGGGAAGA
>NC_041233.1:73979175-74000105 GCF_002837175.3 Physeter macrocephalus
AGCCGTGGCCGCTGGGCCTGCGCGTCCGGAGCCTGTGCTCCGCGACGGGAGAGGCCACGAGGGTGAGAGGCCCGCGTACCGCAAAAAAAAGAAACAAACAAAAAAAACGGCCAGTCGAGAATCGTTTCTAGTCTGAGTACAGAGCCTGCCGCTCCCCGGCCAGCTGGTTCTCTTCAAAGCAGCGGGCGTCCCTCCGTTCAGTTCCGATCACGCGCGCCGAGTGGTTCTCCAGATTCCTGGGCCTGCTGCGATGGGAAGCGTCTCTGGCGTCTGAAGACTGTCGCTTTCCAGCAGTCCATGGAACAGACCGCATTTGGAAAGACTCGAGTGGCTGTAGAAGTGGTCACCTGCATAGCTCTGCCCTGGGTGTGCCAGTTGGAACCGTCGGGATGTCTTCGGTCAGCCGCGTCCGCCGCGGGCTCGGCCTGGGAGCGTGTGGAGATCTTATCAGATGAGCCCCAGTGCGGCCCTCCAGCTGCGGTCCTTCCAAACGTGTGTCTGCGCTGAGCCAGGGGGCCGCCGTCCTGTTGTGGGGTCGGGGGAGGGGACGTCTTGAAGTGATGTCCTTCCAAAGTCAGATGTTTTTTAATTGCAGCAGTTACACTCACAAGCAACTTTGAAAACACATGTGAGATACTTTAAAAGCTAAGTCATAGCAATTCATGAGACATCATTTTAAACCCAGAGCCAAAATTCATGTAAAATTTTAAACAATATTCTGACCTAACTAAAAATTTCATAATTTTCAAAATAAAGTCAAAAATAAAAATGCAGGAAAAGGAGCCTTTGCTACCTACTGTTTAAAAAAAGAACACCCAATACAGCCCGAATACTTCTTTGATTCCAGTTTTCCCCACACTCTGCATAGCAAGCAGAATGAAAGTGAGAGAGTTACACTTCAGTTAATGATGACAAAATTCTGGACCATGAAATGTAAATTTAATATAAGCACATTTAAAGATAAATGGAAGGACTCTGAAAAGTAACAACAGCGTTGTTAATGCTGATGATTATTCAGCTGAAAGTCCTAAGACAGGCCATGTAAATGCTTTCATTAAATTGTAATTAAAATCACAAAGGACATAATAACCTGAAGTGTATGGCAGGATCCTTAGGAGACATAATTAACAGTATGAGCCAGTTCACAAAAGGCAGGTGTGTTTGTGGATCCATATATTTTAATTTCACGCTCCATTAAGGTGAAGGAAATGCGACGTCGCAAGGCACTAATAAAACGGCCAAGAATGAAGGCATTTGTTCCCCAGCCCCTGGCCTGTTTTGGATGTGAGGGGTTACTAATTCAGTCTCTGGCACAGCAAGTTGCAGACGGTGCAAACGGAGCCCAGCTTGAAAGCTGTGGTCGGCGAGACTCTCCTTCCCTCCCGGAGTGAACGTGCTGAGACTCCCTCTACGCTGGCCAGCGCTGTGTCCTCTGTCCTGTGGCCAGCCCAGGAGTAAGGGGGCTTGGAAGGGAGAGTCCCCAGCATTTTCCCCTGTCGCCTTTCTCCAGGTCCTCAGGTTACCTGTCTGTACACAGGGGCGGGGTGGTTTCCTTGTTCATTTTATTTTATTTTATTTCATCTTCGGCTGTGTTGTGTCTTTGTTGCCGCGCGCGGGCTCTTCTCTAGTTGCGGTGCACGGGCTTCTCATTGTCGTGGCTTCTCTTGTTGCGGAGCACGGCCTCTAGGCGCGCGGGCTTCAGTAGCTGTGGCACGTGGGCTCAGTAGTTGTGGCTCGCGGGCTCTAGAGCACAGGCTCACTAGTTGTGGCGCTCAGGCTTAGTTGCTCCGCGGCATGTGGGATCTTCCTGGACCAGGGCTCGAACCCGCGTCCCCTGCATTGGCAGGCGGATTCCCAACCACTGAGCCATCAGGGAAGCCCCCCTTGTTCTCTTAATTACTGATTCCCTGGTGCCACCCTGTAGCTCCTGAGTTAGAGGGGAAGGAGGGACCCGGAATCCGTAGTGAAGACTCACAAGCAATTCTCAGGCGCTGTGGCTGGGAGCCCTGCTCCTGCCTCCCTTTTTCCCTGAGGACAGGATAGGGGAGAAGGGGACTGTGCTACGGGGCTGTTCTTAGGGTGTCCTCTACTCTGGGAGGGAAAGATCTCGGAAACAATCACGTTTTATTTTTGGTTGATATTTCAGTCAGTGCTGCGTACTGTGTCCTGTTGGGCCACTATCAACTCATCTGCTGAAGCCCCAGTCCCAAGCATCTCCCTTGATGGTGTCTTTTCCCCAATTCCCTTTGTCCGATCCATAAGCAACTCCTCTTGGTTTTACCTTCAAAATACACCTCACACCTGCCACTCCTCACTTGCCCGCCCCTCCCCTCCTTTGCTGTTGCCGCCCTAGTCCAAGGGGTCACCCTCTCTCACCCGAACTGCTGTGCTGCCTGCTACCGGCATCCCTGTGTCCACCTCTGCCCCCCAGTCCATGATCCACTCGGGAGCCAGAGTATCCGTGTGTGTGCACGTGCGTGCGTGTGTTCACGTGCGTGTCTGCATGTGTGCGTGTGTTGGAGGGCCCAGCACTGAGGCCAGGTAAGAATCATGGGACTGGAGATGTACAGGGTATAGTCAGTATTTAATTCACAACTCACACAGTTTATTGCACCCAATCAGCACACAACACAGGTCAGGCGGAGTAGGGAAAATAGAAAAAGGGGGTGATGAGCCCTCCTAGGAGAAGTCCGGGAAGGAGGCCTCTCAGCACAAGCGAAGGTCCCGGGTCAGGCACAGGTCACAGGGCCTTGGGCAGCTCCATCTGGAACAGCTCCCAGCAGCCTGGAGTCAGGTCCTTCCAGCAGAACGGCCTTCCAGCCACTTGGCGTGGGGTCTCTTTTTAAGGAGCAACAGGGGAGGGGTCTTGGCTCTACCAGTTGTTCCTTGTGTTCCAGTGATGTCCGTGGTGCATCAGACTTCTTATCTCAGTACCACTCTTAGTTTATCCCTCTAAGACACTCGCAGTCCTACGGCAGACGTTTCAAAACAACTACATGGACGTTTAGGTTGGCCGCTGTGACTCCATTTTGAGCTACTTAACATGGCTTAAATCCTGTAAGTATCACACAGAAGAAATCACATCATAACCGTGTGTTCTTTTTTTATTTGGGTATTATTTATGTAGAATACACCTCACCTATTTTGAACATCCAGCTTTTTGAGTTTTGATCATTGTACACGGTTGTGTAACCACCACCGCAAGATACAGAACTGCTCCCTCCTCCTGGGAGTTTCCTTTTCTCCTCTGCTCACCACGCCCTCCTCTGTCCCTAGCCCCAGGCTACCATGGATCTGCTTTCTGTTGTTAAGGTTGTACCTTTTCTAGAATGTCATATAAATAGAACCACACACTAGGAAGGTTTTTGTTTCTGACGTCTGTCTGTTTTTGAGATCCATCCACTTCATTGCGCGTCTGCTCCGGGCTCCCTCCCCTCTGTTCATACACCAGCTGAGCGGTTTATTCCCTCTGCATCCCTGTGCTCTCTGCACCCAGCAGCTCTGCCTGGGCTCCTCCTTGCCTTGGCTCCTTCTCTTTCTTCTGGTCTCAGATGCCTCCTCCTCCAAGCATCCCTTACCACGCCAGTCCTCTACTCCTCTTGACACACACACACACACACACACACACATATAATTATTTTTCTCTCAGATTCTCCTATTAAGTTCCTTCATGTCACAATTATATTATTCATATACTCTTGGAGGTTGAATTGCATCCCTCAAAATTCATCTGTTGAAGTCCTAACCCCCAGTACCTTATGATGTGACCTTATAAAGAGAGGGGCTCTTCACAGAGGTAATCAAGTTAAAATGAGGTCACTAAGGTGGAATCCAGTATGACCTGTGTCCTTTCAAAAAGGGGAGGTTTGGAGATAGACCTACACAGAGGGAAGACTCTGTGAAGATGGCCATCCACAAGCCAGGGAGAGAAGCCTGGGACAGACCCTTTCCCTCACAGCCCTCAGAGGAACCCACCCTGCTGACACCTTGATCTTGGACTTCGAGCTCCAGAACTGTGAGACAATACATTTCTGTTGTTTAAGGCACCCAGTTTGTGGTGCTCTGTTACTGCAGCCCTGGCAAACAAATACATTTTTCTTTCCTTTCTGCCCTCGCCGGAGTGTAGGTCTGGTGGGAGCAGGGTCCCCTCTGTCTCATTCACAGTTCTGTCCCCAGGGCCCAGCACAGAGGAGACCCTTGGTATGTTGCTGAATTAAAGAATGGGCACAGCCTCTTATTTTTTCTCACCATTATCCCTCTAAGGTTGGCTTATCAAATTTAGGTCACCTGTTTGAGGTGACACAACTAAAAGCGAGAGAATTCTTGACTCCTAGTCCCGTGTCATGCCAATTACTCCATAGTTCCCTGAGAGCCAACTTGAATAAAAGACAATCTACCAGCCTTCCCTTCTTACAGAATACAGCATGCCTGTTCTCCTGAAAGTGCTTCAGAAGGTTCAAAGCTATCACATTTGAGCTGTGGAGAGAGAAGTAAAAATAACAACAAAACAACATAGCAACCAAACCCAGATACCTTGAAGGAGGTTATTTACATTAAGCAAAGCAAACCAATCAACTTAACAAAAAGCCTTCTTTTCTTAACCTAAGTATTGATCATCACACTAATACCCCAACCCATCCTCATATGATATAATTTATTAAAATTTGATTTTTTTTAATTTTTATTGAGATATAGTTGATTTACAATGTTGTGTTAGTTTCAGGTGTACAGTAAAGCGATTCACTTATACATATATATAAATATATATATTCTTTTTTTACATTCTCTTCCATTATAGGTTATTACAAGATATTGAGTATAGTTCCATGTGCTATACAGTAGGTCCTTGTTGGTTATCTAGTTTATGTTTAGTAGTGTGTATATGTTAATCCCAAACTCCTAATTTATCCCTCTTCCCCGCCCCCACCCCCTTGGTAACCATGAGTTTGTTTTCTATGTCTGTGAGTCTGTTTCTGTTTTTTAAATAAGTTCATTTGTGCCCTTTGTTAAAAAAGATTCCACATATAAGCAATATCATATGATATTTGTCTTTGTCTGGCTTACTTAGTATGATAATCTCTGGTTCCATCCATGTTACTGCAAATGGCATTATTTCATTCTTCTTTATGGCTGAGTAATATTCCATTGTGTATATATACCACATCTTCTCCATCCATTCATCTGTCAATGGACACTTAGGTTGCAGAAGTTATGTTCTTAATCACCGCTTCCTTCATATTCCTCCATCTACCATTCATCCACAGGAAGGGAGCATGTTTGGGCTTAAAGATAATGAGTATGGTTTTAGATATAGATGTGGAGTTGCCTCTAGGACAACCAGGTAGAGACTTCTATTCAGCAGTTGGGTTTGTATGTGGCGTATAGAAATCAAAATATTGTAGACAGATAGGGATTGAGCCACTGGCGGATAACATCATACAGGGAGATGGTAGCATGAGAACGGAGGAGTGCCCGGGGCACATTTAAGGAGAGGATGGAGGAAAAGGATCCCGTAAAGGAGCTTGAGAACGAGCAGCCAGAGAAGGGAGAGGGAGGTTTTGGAGGAAGGGAGACCATAAGTCTGAGTTCGCCTGGGGGAGTCTTGGTTTAGGACAGCCTGGCATAATAATTAATGAGTGCCCTTTTTCACTTTAAACAGTGGCCCAGTTTGGAAGATGAATTATATATTCACCCTCCTTAGAAGGTCAAGGAGGAGGAAATGTAGATGTGAAATGCTGCAAAGAGGACAAGTAAGGTAAGTTTGGAAAGTGGGTTCTGTTGGAATTGGATTTGGCAAACTGATGACCTTGGAGAGAGGTTTCTGAGGAAAAAGATGGAAAACAGATTGGATCAGGCTGAAATCTGAATGAGACAAGTAGAGATAACAAATGTTCACAAGTCTTTCCAGAAGCTTGTCTGGGAAGGGAAGAAAGAGACAGCTATAAGGAACGGAAGAGAAGGACTCCCCCTCCGAGCCGCACTCCATAGGGAAGGGATTCGGGCATGTCAGACCCAACAGGGAGGAAGCCAATGGATAGAGAAACTGACAGGCAATCAAGAAGATTGCTGATGGATCGAGGTCCCTGGGGAGCCAGAAAGTACTAGGAACCCGTGTCCCCTGCATCAGCAGGCGGACTCTCAACCACTGCGCCACCAGGGAAGCCCCTGTTTATTAATTTTTTACAAAACCAAGGGGCATTTGCCAGAAAGACAAGAAAAGGAGAGGACAGAGTAGTTTTTAATTTGATAGCCGAAGGGCTATGAGAGAGCAAATTCAAAACACCAAGTACAGGCATGCCTTGTTTTATTGAGCTCTGCTTTTTTTTCCCACCATTGAAGGTTTGTGGCAACCCTGCATCGAGCAAGTCTGTCGGCACCATTTTTCCAACAGCACTTGCTCACTTTGTATCTCTGTCACATTTAGTAATTCTTGCAATATTTCAAATTATTATTATTTTATTATATTTTTATGGTGATCTGTGATTGATGGTTAGCGATTTTTTAGCAATAAAGCATTTTTAAATTAAGATAGGTACATTTCTTTGGACATAATGATATTGCACACTTAGACTACAGAACAGTGTAAACATAACTTTTATACGTACTGGGAAACCAAAAAAATTCAAGTGACTCGCTGTATTCAATATTTGCTTTATTGTGGTGGTCTGGAGCCAAACCCACAATATCTCCGAAGTCTGCCTGTACACGTGGAGAAGTGCCTGGGAAATGAGGGCAGGCAAAGGATAGCAAATATATTATTTCTTTAAGTGGCTGAACCTTGAAGCAGGTTTGCAGTGGGAGAGCTCATTCAATGAAATCATTTTTTCTCAAGGTGCCTAAGTGGTATAGCTACTGCTTTAATGTGAAATTAGTTAAGTCTGGGGAATTATAGAGCATTTAATTTGCAGTTCAGCACTGGTGTGTTCTAACTCTTGCTATTTTCTTTTTAGTGGTTCCTTCTCCTCTGTCTCTATGTACTTCAGGGTGTCTTTTCTGCATTTCTGTACACTGGTGTATGTCTGTGACTTCTACACTTATCTGTCCTTCTGCCAGGTACCTCTGCCTCCCTCTCTCTCTCTCTCTCCACCTGCACTGATGGTGCTGAGCCTGGCAGTTTGTATAGAACTTCATCAGTCTCCCCCACATTGAAAGCTGATCTCTTTTGTTCCACCAAAGAGAGAGAAATCCCTCTAAGTGTACGAATGCTATCTCATTATCCTGGGGCTGGAGAGAGAAACTTCTCAAACTTTGTCATTTCAGTAAGAAAGACCCTTGAAATCTTTATAATTGTCTTCACACTCAGATCTTTCTTCTTTTTCCCAGCAGCTAAAACATAGGTAAACAGTGCTGAAATCTCATTGGCGGGTCCATGAAGGGTAGGGTGATTTATTCAGGTATTAGTTTGGGTCCTGTCTTTGCTGCAGGGGAAATCAAAAAGAATGAGAGCCTTTATCATTCTGTACTCTGGGTTTCTTTCTCCCCCAGGTCCCGAGAACCTGTTTCTCTTGATGGCCTTAGGTTACTGTGGGGACAGTGTTGGGTGTTCCGGGGGGACAGGGAGGCAGGAGGGGCTTTCTGGGGTGGGGGTGGGGTAGAAGCAGCACAAGTCTGCGTGTTGAGCTCTGACTTAGGCGTTGAGGAGACATCAGTACACAAAGCAAACGTTCCTGTACGTGTGGAGCTCACATCTGGTGGAGACTGAGAATGATGGTCTCAGTGATGAGAAGAGAGCCTTAGTATGATAATCTTTAGGTCTATCTATGTTGCTGCAAATGGAATTATTTCATTCTTTTTTTATGGCTGAGTAATATTCTATTGTATGTATATATACCACATCTTCTTTATCCATTCATCTGTCCATGGACACTTAGACATCTGGTGGAGACTGAGAATGATGGTCTCAGTGATGAGAAGAGAGCCTCCTGGGTAATGTGGGAGAGAAGTGGAGGCTTGGCTGTGTGATCTGCCTGGAGAGGGGGGACCCGCACATCTGGTGGAGACTGAGAATGATGGTCTCAGTGATGAGAAGAGAGCCTAAGATCTTTCGAGAAGCTGTCCATTGTACACTTAGAGCTGCAGGCCTGTCGATTAAAACATACCTGTAAACTGTTGACCTGAAACAAATAGACCACCAGGCGTTTCTCCAGCAAAGATGGGTTTATTTAGGATCAGCAGAGAACTGCGATTCAGGCAGAGCTGCTGGGTGCAGAGAGCACAGGGATGCAGAGGGAATAAACCGCTCAGCTGGTGTATGAACAGAGGGGAGGGAGCCCGGAGCAGACGCGCAATGAAGTGGATGGATCTCAAAAACAGACAGACGTCAGAAACAAAAACCTTCCTAGTGTGTGGTTCTATTTATATGACATTCTAGAAAAGGTACAACCTTAACAACAGAAAGCAGATCCATGGTAGCCTGGGGCTAGGGACAGAGGAGGGCGTGGTGAGCAGAGGAGAAAAGGAAACTCCCAGGAGGAGGGAGCAGTTCTGTATCTTGCGGTGGTGGTTACACAACCGTGTACAATGATCAAAACTCAAAAAGCTGGATGTTCAAAATAGGTGAGGTGTATTCTACATAAATAATACCCAAATAAAAAAAGAACACACGGTTATGATGTGATTTCTTCTGTGTGATACTTACAGGATTTAAGCCATGTTAAGTAGCTCAAAATGGAGTCACAGCGGCCAACCTAAACGTCCATGTAGTTGTTTTGAAACGTCTGCCGTAGGACTGCGAGTGTCTTAGAGGGATAAACTAAGAGTGGTACTGAGATAAGAAGTCTGATGCACCACGGACATCACTGGAACACAAGGAACAACTGGTAGAGCCAAGACCCCTCCCCTGTTGCTCCTTAAAAAGAGACCCCACGCCAAGTGGCTGGAAGGCCGTTCTGCTGGAAGGACCTGACTCCAGGCTGCTGGGAGCTGTTCCAGATGGAGCTGCCCAAGGCCCTGTGACCTGTGCCTGACCCGGGACCTTCGCTTGTGCTGAGAGGCCTCCTTCCCGGACTTCTCCTAGGAGGGCTCATCACCCCCTTTTTCTATTTTCCCTACTCCGCCTGACCTGTGTTGTGTGCTGATTGGGTGCAATAAACTGTGTGAGTTGTGAATTAAATACTGACTATACCCTGTACATCTCCAGTCCCATGATTCTTACCTGGCCTCAGTGCTGGGCCCTCCAACACACGCACACATGCAGACACGCACGTGAACACACGCACGCACGTGCACACACACGGATACTCTGGCTCCCGAGTGGATCATGGACTGGGGGGCAGAGGTGGACACAGGGATGCCGGTAGCAGGCAGCACAGCAGTTCGGGTGAGAGAGGGTGACCCCTTGGACTAGGGCGGCAACAGCAAAGGAGGGGAGGGGCGGGCAAGTGAGGAGTGGCAGGTGTGAGGTGTATTTTGAAGGTAAAACCAAGAGGAGTTGCTTATGGATCGGACAAAGGGAATTGGGGAAAAGACACCATCAAGGGAGATGCTTGGGACTGGGGCTTCAGCAGATGAGTTGATAGTGGCCCAACAGGACACAGTACGCAGCACTGACTGAAATATCAACCAAAAATAAAACGTGATTGTTTCCGAGATCTTTCCCTCCCAGAGTAGAGGACACCCTAAGAACAGCCCCGTAGCACAGTCCCCTTCTCCCCTATCCTGTCCTCAGGGAAAAAGGGAGGCAGGAGCAGGGCTCCCAGCCACAGCGCCTGAGAATTGCTTGTGAGTCTTCACTACGGATTCCGGGTCCCTCCTTCCCCTCTAACTCAGGAGCTACAGGGTGGCACCAGGGAATCAGTAATTAAGAGAACAAGGGGGGCTTCCCTGATGGCTCAGTGGTTGGGAATCCGGCGTGTTGAGCTCTGACTTAGGCGTTGAGGAGACATCAGTACACAAAGCAAACGTTCCTGTACGTGTGGAGCTCACATCTGGTGGAGACTGAGAATGATGGTCTCAGTGATGAGAAGAGAGCCTCCTGGGTAATGTGGGAGAGAAGTGGAGGCTTGGCTGTGTGTCTGCCTGGAGAGGGGGGACCCGCACATCTTGGAGCCCTCAACTGAGCTCAACCAAGATTGACAGATACCAGGGCTGTAAGAAGGCAGCAGAATCTCTATACCTGAGGAGGCACATGGGTTTGAGCAGTGAGTGGGTTGGCAAGGACTGGAAACCATGGGCCCCCCTAAGCATTCTCCTCTGTGTAAGACCCCCAGAGCCCCACCCAGAGCTGGGTAGGGACAGGCCCCAATTCACTGAGCCTGGATTCCTTGCCAGGCCAGAAGGATTGGGTTGGGGACTCAGAATCAAAATTAATTTGAGTTAAAGAAAATAAAGTAACTTGACATGTATTGCCCACTTACGTTCATAATTTCCAAGTCTTACCCAGACTTCAATGGAAGGTGTGTGCTCAGTGGCATTGTACAGGTATGTGACTTTTTGTCTTTCAGAATATTGTCCGTTACTCCCTATATATTTGTTAACTCAGTCCTACTCAGTATTTTTGGGTTTTTTGTTTTTGTTTTTTTTATACAGAACATCCATTGATCTTTATTTGATTTGACAAAATCTTCATTATTAAAGAACAGAGGGGGCTTGCAACCACAGCAAGCCACGGGCAAGTCCCCCCATGGCAAAGGAAGGAGAACACTTTTATAGAGGGGGAAAGGAAATTGGGAGGGCCACGGTAAACAGAGGGTCATGGCTTTCCTTCCACTGGCTGAGTCCTTGCCAGGAAAGAAGAGTCTTTCTTCTTCCTGTTGGGCTCGGGTCTCCTCACAGGGTGTGAGAGCTCCCCCTTCTGGCTTCCCAACTCTATTTAATTGAGGCTTCTGTTTATTCTTTTTTTTTTTTTTTTTGCGGTACGCGGGCCTCTCACTGCTGTGGCCTCTCCCGTTGCGGAGCACAGGCTCCGGACACTGCTCCTGGCAAAGGGGGAACTATATCTGCAGGTGAGGTCCATCGTGTGCAGTGCATAAAAAAATCCTAGAGAAAATGCAATCGACTTACTTGGGTGAAGTGTTTTTCCTTTTGGGGAGAGGGAGCGGTGGCATCGAGGTGCAGGGATTCAAAGGTATGTGCAGAATGGCTTCTCCATTTCAAAATGATAATGAAAATATTCAGATCATGGCACTAGGGCACCTTTGAGGAAAAGAACACCTTAACCAGAGTAGGCTCATTGCATAATTCTTTAGTAATATGTACAATTTTCAAGTAATGGAGCGGACTTAGAGTAATTTTACTTTAAAAGTGGCTATCTATGTTTCTTCTCGCCCTCTGGGGCTTGATCTGTTTCAGCATCGCAGGGACACTTTTCTACACAGTTTCTAGGGAACCATCCTCTTATTCTTGAAACACCTTCTTTAATGGAATCATCAAGAATTTTATCTCCATACAGCCAGTATCGTAAGCCTCTTGTGGCTAAAATGAACTCCCCTTTCTGTAGCCTTATCCGAGGCTGTTGAGTGCAGGGCCTCCTGAAGAAGGTTTGGATTCCTCTATTCAAAGGACAGCAGGTACCACTATAATCTTCTATTACTTTATACTGAACACTTCTGACTCTTTTATCTGCTTTTTGTTTCAACTGTTCTATTGTTAAGCTGTCCTGGTGACAGCCTTCTCTTATTGGCCAATCCAGTCCATCTCCTTTGGGGACCCCTGACCACGTAAAAACCTGTTTAAAGTTCTTCCATCTACTTCCCGTATCATAAGGAAAAACAAAGACCTCATCTAGTTGATAATATTGAATTCGATCTTTAGCCTTCTCTTCAATCCATGATTCAATAGAAGTTTTGTTTCTGAGAATTATTTTCATCTGGATAAAAACCAACATGCCAATAGCTATGGTTGTTCCTAAAGCTAATCCCAAGGCAAACAAGGTGGCAGCAAATGCAGCTAATCCAAACGGAATAATCGGAAGAGGATCTCTCCGGGCTGCACTCATATCAATCTTTACCGTGTTCCACCCAAAGGAGAGCCGATTATAAAGCTGTGTATACATTGTCATAACAAAAATAAAGGCAGCATGAATACAACCCAATGGTGCTAAAAGGAGAAACAGTGTGAACGAAGCATGATTTTGATAACCACAGCAGTTGTTGATCCAAGGACAGTGATGGTCCATCTTCATCACACACCTGTTACACTTTCTGCAACGATGTGACCATGGTGCCTTGTATGCTTGGCAGACTTTACAATATTGGAGGTACATGCTATCCTGAGAATTTTGCAGTTTCCACCCCAGAGGGACGAAGCCAGGACCAACAAACATGCATTGAAGTAATTAGAAAGAATCATGACAGTCCAATTTATCAACGTGATGAAGTTCATGCTTCCTCCAGGGGTATGTAAGGGCCAATACCACAACACAGAGTCCATCATGGCCGTGGTAGAACATGTTGCTATAACACCAAGGGCTACAATGGGACCCCAGTGACAAAGTCTCTTTACTTCTTGTAGATTTTCAAACTTGATAACTGAGCAGAATGTACCCATTTTGGTGAGGAAGCACTCCTTCCTGTTTCTAAAGAACTACAGATTTCCTTTTTCTGTGCACACATTTCCCTGTGCCACAAGTCCATGTGTGTTCCTTAATTGTCATGCCTTCACATTGTGGGATGTTAATGCAGATTACGCCATGTTCACCGTTAACACACTCTTTACGTTTTCTAGGAGAATCCAGTACCTTGGTTTGAGATCCAGTCTCGGTCTCGGGCACTCCTCAGTGCCCGCTCTTTGGCCATCGCATTTCTGGGGCAGCTCGGGCTCACCTGGAGCAGGTTTTCTCCGGCTCGGATAACTCCGTCATGGGTACCCCCGCCGAGCGCAAGTAGAAAGTAAATCCTGTGTGCTAGAGGCTGGAGTGCGGGACCAGCCTCCACCCTCACGTTGCTCCGCCAGCGGCCTCGCCGGCCCTACTCAGTTTTGGTTGAAAAACTATAGCTGAGTGTGTAAGAGTGACACCTCTAGAATTATTCAGATCTTAGCTCAAACACAGATTCATACCCATAGATTTATATCTCACCTGTACCATGTGGCCTTGGGCAAGTTACCTAGATTCTCTTACCTTCAGTTTCTTCATCCGTAACATGGCGATAATGATAGTATTCATCTGAGAGATTACATGAGAATTAAGCAAATCAATGCATGTAAAGCATGTAGGTAAAAGTGCTTGGCAGCTGACAAGTACCTGAGAAATGCTGACTCTCATTTTTACTTTTTCTTACTGACTGATCTTGGAGAAAGGGACCATTAGCGATCACCCACCATGAAGTTCTGAACTAGACGACTTCTAAAGTTCTGTCCTTCTCTAAATCCCAAGGACGATGGGTCTCTCATAGGGCTTAGTCTCTTCTCTTCCTTCAACTTACACTGGGTTAAAGCCATGATTGCAAATTAGACTAAGAATACAGTGGCTTCATCCTTTAATGAGGAGGATGTGGGGTTTGCAGGAGACCAGCCAACAATCTGAGTCATGTCAGGAGAAGATAAGGCAAGGTTTGGGCTGTGTACACGGCAGCATTCTTAGCGCAGTTCATAAACACATCTTCCCTTCTTTGGAACATTGCGCCTTCCAGTAGGTAATGAAAACTGCCCCAAAGAGTGAGTAACTAATTTGACAAATAAATGAAAAAGAAAAAGAAGAGCAGAGAAGACATCAAAACAGAGAAGTTGGCTCCTCTTAGTCCCAGAAAATAATTTGCTGGAGGGCAGCTGCTTAAGGAATGGACATGTGGCCTGAAGCAGACCAATCAGAGCTGCCAAGACTCAGTTTCAGGATTTCTGTGGGAACCACTGAAAAAGAGAAGTTCTCTTTTGCTTGAGACCGCTGTGAGGATGCAATGGGAGCCTCAAACAGCTACAGCCATCTTAGCAGCAGAAGAGGGCATCTGCTGTAGGTGGAGCCCACACAGAGGAAATCAGAGCCAAAGACAGAGAAAGTGAAACGGATGACATTATCTGGGCCTCTCGACCCATCTGTTCCAGAAACCAGTCCCGCCCCTGGCTTTTTAGTCACTTGAACCACTGAATTGCCTTCTCCTATTTAGCCAGGTTTAGTTTCATTCTGCTTCCCAGGTGACCAACAAAATGGACACTGCTTTCAGCAAGGGCCAGTAACCGCGAAGCCCTGAAACACAAACAGTGCCCGCTTCCTGCCTGCGCACTGGTCTCCTTTCTCTTGAGTGTGAGTCTGCCTGAGCCTTGCATTTCTTTTATGAGTTTCATTTGCTCCCAGTCCTATTTCTGGCTCAGCTTCAGCCCTCAAGCCAGCCATGGCACTCCGTTCTCCTGGCTGATGCCTGGAACCTGTCCAGTGGAACTTTGTGTCATTCAACTTTCTCCCTCATCAACACGCCGTTTTCTGTCTTGGGTGATGCAGGCTGAATGCAGAGCACCTCAGCATGCTGGTTAGAATTCCACGGCCTTCCTTCATCAGCCTGAGCGTATACATGCAGCTGGGCTACGACTTCCATTTCTGTCTGAGGGCTCAGAGCCACAGTTTTACCCTGTTATTGATACCTGCTATGTCCTTTGAGAAAATGTAGGGAGACGGCTGTCCAATTTCTCCAAATATGTGTATATAAATCCATAACTACACATTTAAATCCACCCTTACTGTGATGTGATATGAAGAGAAAAGGCAGTCCTCATAGTTTGTTTTCCAAAGAAACAAGAAGAAAATAAGTTAATACACCATCAAGATCACAAGCAATGATGAAACACATTAAATACTATTTGAGAATTATTTTTACAAGTATGATGTTAATTTTCCATGAAGAGTTGTGACAGTTGCCTTGATTTGTGAATGACATATCCCCCTGCAGGCAGGTGGGGAGTTTCTAGGGTCTCAGTTTATGCTTATGAAAAGAGAAGCACCACATTTAGTGGGTGAAGGAGTCACCGAGCTTGGTGTGCACTCAGAGGCCGTGTCTTCACATTGTGCTGTGGTGTGCAGGCTTAGGACACTCATCAGAAGACCTCATGTTTATAAAACTCTTTTTCTTCTCTCAGCTGCTATATGGGACCAAGAATTTGTCATCTGAATTGAACCAAGTGATTTCTTGACTCTCAGCTCTATTTCGTGCTCAGGAGATGTGTAGTGAAATGAAAAGTGGGGGCCTGAGGCTGACATTCTGGAAAAAATATGATCCCAAAGCAACATTTCCACCATGCTTCTTTGAGTAAGTAGGATCCAAGAGTCTATTTTTATGGAGCAATAGAGCTACTACATTAGCAGATTTGAGTCTAGTACTTCCAAAGAGACTTGGGGAATACTAGAGGCATGTGATTGGCGTTTCTGAACAGTGTTTCAACTTGATATATATATATGTGTGTGTGTATTTTTGTTTAAGTATAGGTGTACAATATTATAGGAATTACAGGTGTACAATATAGTGAATCATAATTTTGAAAAGTTATACTCTGCTTGTAGTGATTATAAAATATTGGCTATATTCCCTGTGTTGTACAATATATCCTTGTAACTTATTTTATACCTAATAGTTTGCACCTCTTAATCTCCTACCCCTGTGTTGCCCCTCCACCCTTCCCTCTCTTCACTGGTAACCCTTAGTTTGTTCTCTATATCTGTGAGTCTTCTCCTTTTTTGTTATGTTCACTAGTTTGTTGTATTTTTCAGTAATATCACACAGTATTTGTCTTTCTCTGTCTGATGTTTTTTAGTAAGAAAGGAAGGAAAGAGGGAGGGAGGGAAGGAAGGAAAAGGGACGAAAGGAAGGAAGAATAGAGGAAAAAGAAAAAGAGGGGAGAAGAAAAAGAAACTGAGAGGATCAGAATTCTATTGCAGTATCACTGTCTCAAGGGGAGGACACTTGGGCTGTGACCGGGTTTGGGGCGTGGTTGAAGGGGCTGGAGCAGAGTATAACACAAGAGGCATCATTTGGAAGCCTGAGTAGACTGTTTCTTGCATGAGAAGGAAGCATTAGAACCAGTAAGTAGGAGAGATACTTCAGTTCCATTTTAAGAACTTTCTTAGTAGAGAAATGGGCTTCCAAGTGAGGTAGTGCGTTCCTTATCTGGAGATGTGCAAGCTGAGACCAGACACATGCAGGGTGTGTCTATGAGGGAATTCATTCACTGGGGAAAATGTAAGACTAGCTTACTGCTTAGAGTCTGTGTTTCATGTTCAACTCTTGGAAGTTGAGGTAATCTTAATGGGATACCTAAGAGAAGCTCAAGCCTTTTGGGAACAAATACGGGCAGACCTCGGATATGCTGTGGGTTCAGTTTCAGACCCCCGCAATAAGGTGAATATTGCAACACACAAATTTTTTGGTTTCCCAGTACATATAAATATTATGTTTACACTATACTGTGTACTGTAAAAAACAAGGTGCTACCTTAATTTAAAAATACGTCATTGCTAAAAGCTGCTAACCACCATCTGAGCCTTCAGGGAGTTGTAATCTTTTGCAATAACATCACAGATCACAGATCAAAGATCATCATAGCAAAAATAATAATGAAAAAGTTTGAAATAGTATGAGAATTACTGACATGTGACACAGAGACAAGAAGTGAGCAAATGCTGTTGGAAAAATGGTGCTGAGAGACTTGCTGGATGCAGGGTTGCCACAAACCTTCAATCTGTGAAAAACACAATAGCTGTGAGATGCAATAAAAGGAGGTACGCCTGTAACTCAGGCTCCTGGAGAGTTCAGAGGAAGAAACAAACACGGCAGCAACCACGAAACACACATCAAGTAACACTTTGCAATAATGAGGAGGTGATTACTTCCCTTCAAAAACCCCACAGGGAACAATAGTAGGTAAAAGTTAAATCACAGGCATTTCCCCTCATTATCTAGTCAATTACTTGAGTTGCCTTTCTAATTAGCCCTGTGCTGTCAGCTCTGGAGAGCTCTCAGAACCCAGTGAGATGGCTGGAAAAGTCACTCAGGCCCAAACTGTGTGTGGTCATTGCTGGCCAGGACCCCGCTACCCACACAGTGACATGACTAAGAGGCACGGCAGAAGCCATTTCAACTCCAGGATGTACAGTATAATAACATTTGGAACTATCGAATGGCCCTGCGATTCAGCGTGCCCAGCGTATCCAAGAGTGGACAAACATCCTTCTTAGGGTTAGAGATTTGCTTTCACACTCAAAATCTGCACATCAAGAGCCTTGTGTGTGTGCCAGTGGTGGTGGTCAGGGGTGGATGACGTTCAAAATAAATGCTTAAATTTGAACTGATTACTTGGTTAAATGAAGCTAAGCAAAAGCTAAGTTCCTAAACTACTGCATAGAAGCTGAGATGGAAAAAATGTCCTTCTCCCACCTGTTCTTCGAACTCTATATTCTGTGTACTTGGTGACTGCCACTTTCTGCAGGCTGTGCTAGGTAGCTATGTGTAAATTCATAGTGATTGAAAGTTGGGTTGCTTTTCAATGTACTTGTTAAGGTAAAGAAATAATTTGGCACACTTCCCCAAGAATAATAGAGAAAACTGAGGTACAGTCCAAACAGAGTCTCATTTTGCTTTTCCCTACTTTCATCTTTTGGGATCTTTTGCCAATATTTGCTATGTGTGTTCTCATTCATTGGCTCTGAAATCACTGTAGGCATGGAGATGGGCAGGTAGGAATGGGAGACAATTTTACAAAGCCCAGAGAAGCTGAAAAGGAAATTTCACCTCCCTGGAAAGAATTTATCTAGTATTTATTATTGTCACAGCTGGGGATGAGCAACTTTTCTTTATCTCACCCATACAAGCCCAGCTTTTGTTTCTTCCAAGGCAGAAGCTATCAGGTGGCCTCTGAGGACTTGTAAATTTTCAGTTAATTACATGTCAAGCACATCAGACGGTAGGTAAACAGGAGTGGCTTTGTATTTAAAGAGTCTGACAGGAGTAAAGTAAGTTGCTAATTATGAAAAGGAGAATTTAGATAAGAGACAAAAATACACCTAAAGAACTTAGGCTCTTACTCTCTATTTCTATGAACTAATTTTTTTCTCCTGGTTATAGGCCACCATTCTTGCCTCATGACTTGTTTAGTAATTTTTAATTGTATGCTGGACACTGTAAATTTTACCTTGTTGAGCATATACATTTTGTTGCCTTCCTTTAAAGAGAGTTGGCCTTTGCTCTGGCAGGCAGTCAACTTATTTGAAGAGCAAACTGTTCCTTTGGAAGATCCTTTGTGTTTTAAGTTTTATTAGAATGATCCTAAAGTAGCCTTTATTCAAAGGCTAGTTAGACCTACTAAATGTTGTGGCCCTTGTAAAATCTCTATTAAATACCCTGGGTATTCACCGTGGTCTTTCCACTCTGGCTGGTGGAACTAAAGTGGCTCCCAGCCCTATGTAAGCTCTGGGAATTGTTCATCTCACAGTTCACAGGTTGCTGTTCCTTACCCAGTCCCATGGAGTTTCACTCTAAAAACACACAGCTTAATATCCAGTCAGATTCAAAGGGATACCTAGACAGATTTCTGGAGCTCTTGCTTTCCACAGTTCCTTCCTCTCCAGTACTCTACCCTGAAAAGCTGCCTCAGTCTCTCCGAACTATGATTTCTGTCTCTTCAATTCAGCAAGATTGCTGTGTTCTGCTTGGGATCTGTCTCCCTGCACTGAGATCTGGAAAGTGCCTCCAGGCAGAAAACCAAGGTGACTGTAGAGCTTACCTTGTTCACCTTGTTTATCTCCCTTCTGTAGGGATCACATTCTTATGCAGCCTGTTAGCCAGTGTCTGAAAACAGTTGTTTCACTTATTCTGTTTGGTTTTCTAGTAGTTCATGGTGGGAAGATAAGTCTGCTACCAGTTACTTTGTCATGACCTGAAATAGACGTTCTGTTTCCTAGTCTCTGGGTGCATTTTTGCACTGTTTCTGCCCCAACAGTTCAACAGAAAATAAGCAGATGAATGGAAAATAGGACCCTGTAGTGGGAGGAGATTATAACTCAGTGGGAAGACAGTCATATATACCTCCACCGTCGTCAGGGAGAACAGTAGAGACGCACAGGCTGACCATGCCCTGATCTTCTCTGTCCAGGACTCCACACTGATACCCATCTAAGCCTGGCTTAAAAAATTCTTCCTCTTTCCCATTGTTGATATCGGCCCACCCTTTTCCTAGTCATTCTTTTCTAAGGAGTGATAACAGGTGCTAATTTGGACTATGTATTGTCTTTGTCCTGGGCCCTTAGCCTAGATAAAGATGCACGTGAAAGATGGTGCCTTTATGCCACAGGGACGGTTCAATGGGAGAGATTGTCATTAGAGGTGGCTTTTCTTAGGCTATACTCCTTCCCCCACCCCCAATCAGGAAGACCACATCTGTCCTCACTGTCTACCTATATTCTAGCCTTCAAGCTCAGCTCCAGCCCATCCCCACTGTAATCTTATTATTTCATATGTTCCAGGATCCTTGCTGGGATATAGTGTTTCCTTCCAGCATGTATTTTGCTCCTGGAACTGATCCCTAGTCAAGTCAGAGGATAGACCACTGGAGTGTCACTGTTTGACTTGTGTAAGGTGGAACAGGAACTTAGAAACTGTTTGGTGGAGAATAAAGAGAAGTTAGCTCAAAGGATGAAAACAAGTCTGAGGAAATTCCACAAAGCAGTAAAAATAATAAATATTAATTACCATCAAATGGACTGCATGAGGACTGTTAGCTCTTTGCAGTTTCAGCTACAAGTGTTGGGATTCCATCTTTTTAAAGAAGGTAAATTCCAGTTCCATCTCTGGGCTGCGTTTGCAATTCCCAAGGCTGGCTGAAGAGTGTTATAGCATCTTCACATTAAGAAAGCTTTCCAAAGCCTTTCCCTGGGGAAAATCACCCTGGGGGTGACGCCTGTATTGACACAAAGTCTCCTACCCAGTTAATGTGGTCTATAGATATGTCTGCCCTGAGTTTCAAACCACGGAAAAAACAGAAAAGATCCATATTTTTTCTTTATATCCTGTATTCCACTCAGAAAAAAAGAAGCCTTATTAAGACAGAATTTGTAGCAGTTAACCTGGTTTAAGCAGCTATGACTTTCAGAATCTTGATTTAATAAGACTAATAGGGTCCACCCAGATGCTGTATCTACATACTTGGGTCCTTGCTAAAGACATCACGGAGGTACCAGGAGAACGTCTGAACCTGCACTCTGGAAGGAGAACTAGGTGCATTTTCTACTGAGGCTACTTATGTGCCAGGCTATGTGTCTGAGCTCTAATTTCTTTTTTTTTTTTTTTTTTTTAATTTTTAAATTTTATTTTATTTATTTTTTTATACAGCAGGTCCTTATTAGTCATCCATTTTATACACATCAGTGTATACATGTCAATCCCAATCACCCAATTCATCATACCCCCACCCCCTCCCCCCGCCGCTTTCCCCCCTTCGTGTCCATATGTTGTACCATTTTTCTAGGTTCCACATATATGCGCTAACATACGATATTTGTTTTTCTCTTTCTGACTTACTTCACTCTGTATGACAGTCTCTAGATGCAGCCACGTCTCTACAGATGACCTAATTTTGTTCCTTTTTATGGCTGAGTAATATTCCATTGCATGTATGTACCACATCTTCTTCATCCATTCGTCTGTCGATGGGCCTTTAGGTTGCTTCCATGACCTGGCTATTGTAAATAGTGCTGCAATGAACATTGGGGTGCGTGTGTCTTTTTGAATTATGGTTTTCTCATGGTATCTGCCCATTAGTGGGATTGCTGGATCATATGGTAATTCTATTTTTAGTTTTTTAAGGAACCTCCATACTGTTCTCCATAGTGGCTGTATCAATTTACATTCCCACCAACAGTGCAAGAGGGTTCCCTTTTCTCCACACCCTCTCCAGCATTTGTTGTTTGTAGATTTTCTGATGATGCCCATTCTAACTGGTGTGAGGTGATACCTCCCTGTAGTTTTGATTTGCATTTCTCTAATAATTAGTGATGTTGAGCATCTTTTCATGTGCCT
>NC_041233.1:74000632-74020796 GCF_002837175.3 Physeter macrocephalus
TATGTTTCTGTTTTTGTGCCAGTACCATATTGTCTTGATTACTGTAGCTTTGTAGTATAGTCTGAAGTCAGGGAGTCTGATTCCTCCAGCTCCGTTTTCTTCCCTCAAGACTGCTTTGGCTATTCAGGGTCTTTCGTGTCTCTGAGCTCTAATTTCTGACTGCAGGTTTTTCTTCCTAAGAAGTTGGTTAACACACACACACACACACACACACACACACACACACACACACGACCACCACCACCACCAACAACAATTAGTTTGGATCTCCTGGACTCTTCTTTTCCCCAGAAATGGAGCCCCCCATATGCCCCAGACCATCACGACCCATCCACACTCCCCCTGTAGAAATATCCGCTTCTTTCCTTAAGGCCACAGGATGTTGCCTATGCAGTTGCTAGAAGCACATCCTCTAAATGACCATGCCTTTATCACGTCATTTCTTTGGAGGTTGTTGCCTGTTGTAACATGCCCTGCAGGATGCTAGTTACTTGCTGGAAGGGGATGGTTAAGTCCCTTTCCTGCTGTCTGCTGTTTGAACATGACACATTTGCATCTGTCTTTCCTTTGGCAACTTTACTTTTGCTGTAGGCTCCTCTGATGGGAGGGACATTTATTAAATCAACTTTTCTAAGGTATAATATACACTTATAAAATGAACAGTTTTTAAGTATATAGTTCTGTAAGCTTAGACAAATGCATACATCTAACTGCTCCAGTAAAGGTATAGAACATTTTCACCATTCAGAAAGTGGCTTGTGTCTCTTCAAAATCAATCCCTATCCTGCAGGCAACCACTGATCCAATTTCTATCACCATAGTTAAGTGCTGCCAGTTTTAGAAATTCATATAAATGGAATCATATAACATGCATTCTTTTATGAGGGCCATCTACGTTGTGATTGTCATCAGTTTTTTATTGCTGCTACTTTTTATGGTTGATTGTATTCCACTGTAGGACTATACCACAATGCATTTATCCATTCACCTGTTTGCTGACATTTGGGTTGTTTCCAGTTTTAGGCTACTATAAATAAAGCTTCTCTGAAAGCTTTATTGTGTTTATTGTTTTTTTGTGTTTAAGTTTTTTGTCGACATACATTTGTATTTCTCTTGAGCAAATTGAGTAGAATTGTTGGGTCACAGGATATGTATATGTTTGACTTTATTAAAAAAAAACTTTGGGGCTTCCCTGGTGGCGCAGTGGTTGAGGGTCCGCCTGCCGATGCAGGGGACACGGGGTCATGCCCCGGTCCGGGAGGATCCCGCATGCCGCGGAGCGGCTGGGCCCGTGAGCCATGGCCGCTGAGCCTGCGCGTCCGGAGCCTGTGCTCCACAAAGGGAGAGGCCACAACAGTGAGAGGCCCGCGTACAGCAAAAAAAAAAAAAAAAAAAACTTTGGAATTGGTTTCTAAATTGTACTATTTTGCATCCCTACTGCTGATGTATGAGAATTCCAGTTGCTTTGAATCCTCAGCAACACTTGGTACTGCCAATCTTTAAAATTTTAGCCATTCTAGTGGGCATATTTGTATATCATTGTGTTAATTTGTACTTCAGTATCATGACTGATACTGAGCATTTTTCTGTTTACTTATAGGCCATTCTTGTATGTTTGTGTGTGTGTGTGTATCTGTATGTGTGAAATGTGTTTGTGTTCTCAATATTTTGCTGAGTTTTAATTCTATTTGTCTGCTTGAGTTGTTGAAGTTCTTTATATATTTGGTTATGTGTCCTTTTTCGTGTACGCATACTACAAATAATCTCTTCCAGTCTGTAGCTTGCCTTTTCATTTTCTTAACAGTGTCTATCAAAGAATAATTGTTTTTAATTTTAATAAAATGAATTTATCAATTTTTGTCCTTTATGGTAGGTACTCTACTATACTTTTGTATTCTAAGAAATCTTTACCTTCTCCAAGGTGGCAAAAATTTTCTCTCATATTTTCTCCTAGAAGTTTTGGGTTTAGTTTTGACATTGCAATTTGTGACCCATTTTGAGTTACATTTTGTTTAAAGCAAACTATTATATATTGTGGGTTTTATAACATATGTAGGAGAAACATGTGACACAATAGCACAAACAACACAAAGGGGGGTTAGAGGGATAGAAGTACATAGTTCTTATGTTATACATGAAGTGGTATAATGCTATTTGTGTAGCCTATGATGAGTTAAAGATACATATTTTAAATCCTAGAGCAACCACTTAAAAAAGAAATATAGCTGATAAACCAATAGAGGAGATAAAATTGAATGCTAAAAATACTCTATCAGGGCTTCCCTGGTGGCGCAGTGGCTGAGAGTCTGCCTGCCGATGCAGGGGACACGGGTTCGTGCCCTGGTCCGGGAAGATCCCACATGCCGCAGAGTGGCCGGGCCCGTGAGCCACGGCCGCTGGGCCTGCGCCTCCGGAGCCTGTGCTCCGCAACGGGAGAGGCCACGACAGTGAGAGGCCCGCATACTGCAAAAAACACAAACAAACAAACAAACAAAACAACTCTATCAATAGAAAAGTAGGCAGGAAAACTAGAAACAAGGAACAAAGACCATAATGGACAAGTAGAAAACAGAAGGAAGATGGAGATTTAAGCCCAAACTTATCTATACTTACATTAAGTGTGGATGTTTTAAACACTCCAACTAAAAAGCAGACATTGTCAGAGTGGATTTAAAAAGTAAGACTCAATTATATGCAGTCTACAGGAAATTCTCTTTAAATATAAAGGCAGATAGGCTAAAAGTAGAGGATAAAAGATATATATATATATATATAGAGAGAGAGAGAGAGAGAGAGAGAGAGAGATCTCATGCAAATAATAGTTATAAGAAAGCTAGAGTGTCCATATTAGACAGACTAATGATGAGAGGGTTGATTTGTCAGGAAGACATATCAGTCTTAAATGTTTATGCCCCTAGTAACAAAATTTCAAAAATATCCACTAAGCAAAAATTCACAGAACTAATTAAAGAAATAGGGCCACAACCGTAATTGGAGATTTTAGCACTCCTTTCTCAAGAATTCATAGAACCAGTAGACAAAACCAAAAATAGTTAAGGATAAAGAAGGCTTGCATAACACTATCAATCAACTGCCACAATCAGAGATGCATTTCAGCACTAGGGCCTGCAGGGAGAGAGGGTGAGAACATCTACTTTGCCCCTAGTGCTATGCCATCTACATTTTCTGTGTCTGGCCAGCGGGCCCCAAGCAGGTCATGTAAATGAGTGAAGTGGTGGGTAAGATGGGGCCATGGCAAAGAGAGCATGAGCCTTCCAAAGCATCAACAGCCCCTTGCCCCAAACTCCCTTAGACCAGACCACAATATGGACCCAGAACTGCCAGACCTTCTGATTTCTCTTGATGCCAGTAATCTGGCTTTTTAAGTAAAACTTTTTGATTCTTAAAAATTGACACTAATGTAAACTTTTTAATAAAACACTATGAGGGTTCCTTCCCCTCCCATTCTTTCTACACAGAGCTGCCTAGTTGACCTTCCTGAGCACTGTTCATGGTACCTCCTTGCTCAGAAGTGATGGCTGCCCCAGTTTCTCTCCTCTTTCTCTCCTGCTACTCCCCTGTACACATCCTGCATGCCTGCACCCTCCTCCTGTATCCCCTTCATTTTTGATTCATTCACTATCTTTGTCCAGCCTGTTCTCTTCTTCCAGAACACACTAGGACTAACTCAATCTTGATGAGACCTGATGAACACATTTGTATCCTTTTATGGGCGGGGGGGGGCTCTAAATTTCTGCCCAACACAAATTCCTAAGCAGTGCTCTTTCCCTCATGCTGGGCAGTTGCCTGGAAATCTGTCTGTGACCTGTCATCGCCCCTAGCGCAGGAGATGGGCTGTTGCCTGGTGGCATCCTGGTTAGGAAGTTCACCCTTCCTTTGGCTTCTCCTACTCATTTCCTCCATAAGGCATGTTTTATTTTATCACCCAGCATGCAGGATATGTATAGACCCTTCATAATTATAGCCTTTCTCCCTCTGTCCTCTAAAAGAATAGTTTCTCCATTTCCATCCTCCTCCTAAACACAAAGCAACACCCTCCATTCATCTTCCAAAATAGCAATAGTTGTTTTATTTTAAAACCAGTCTTCCCCCATGTCTTTCCCAGCTACTCCTCTGTCTTCTCTTTTCTCTCCTCTTTTCAAACACAGCCAATGGACTCTCTTCTTTAGTTTTTCTCCCAAATGTCCTCTCTCCCTACTTCTTCCCAGAAGAGGAGCCATCACCTCTTTCTGGAATGCCTACTTCAGAAGTAACTTGTATCTTTTCCTGTCTTCCCCTTAACTAGTCATTAACTTGGGTGTTCAACCAACTTCTAATAATAAGGTTGTGATAATAACCCAATATTTATCCAGTACTTACTATGTGCCAGGTGCTATGTGGCTGTATCTCATTTCATTTTTACAACCTTGTAACATAAATGCTATTTACTATCCCACTGTACAGAAGGGAACATTGAGAAATCATCTGTCTAAAATCATATACGTAGAAAATGGCAGAGACACAAATAAAAATCCAAATTCAGGTAATTGTGACTCCAAAACTAGCATTAGATGTCACTCCCCATGTCACCATGTCACTAGCTACCATGTATATTAGTTTCCTGTGGTTGCCATAACAAATTTCCATAAACTGGGTGGCTTAAAACAAATCATTTATTCTCTCACAGTCTGCAAGCCGGATGTCTGAAGTCAAGGTATTGGCAGGGTTGGTTCTGAGGGAGAATTTGTCCCATGCTTCTCCTCTAGCTTCTGGTGGCTGCTGGCAACTGATGGCTTGTAGACTCGTACCTTCTCCCTTTCTTATCTCCTCTAAAGATACTTGTCCTCGGATTTAGGAGCCATCCTAATCCAGGATGACCTCATTTTGAGATCCTTAATTACTTTTGAAAGACTCTTTTCCCAAATAAGGACCCACCATAGGTTCCAGATGGACATATCCTGGGGGGTCCTGGGGGATGGTGAGCCATTCAACCCAGGTAAAAGAGAAAGTGAACATGAGGCGGGCAAGTGGTCACCAGCTGTTTCCAGTCCAGGCTGCCAAGCACTTGTGCCAAATGCAGATTCAGTTTATTACTTCATCTTCACAATATCCAAGGAGATTTCTTTTAATTCCAGAATTTTATAAAGATAACAGATGGAGTCATTGAAAATAAAATTTACACTGTAGAATAATCCACACGTACACAATTTAAGCAGATATGAAGCAAATTTTAAATGTCAAGCAGATTTAATTAATTAGTCTGGTTGGCAGTCTCTACCAATGACAACCCCAGTCTGAAGTGCTGGGGTTCTGCCCCCACTTTGGCCTGGATCACTTTCTTCCCTTGTTCTCCTTGTTCTGGGTCTCCCACCCTCTCTGCCCAGTGGCACACCCAACCCTGGCTGGTCCCTTTCTGGCACCAGATCTTACACCCTCACTGCCGAGTTCTCCGAGCTCCAGCCTTAGTGTCTCTCGTCTTGGCGACACTTACCCTGTGGACTGTTTTTCCATGTCATTGTCGCTGCAGCTCAGATGACTGATTCCCAAACCGCTACCGTGGAAGTAACAGCCAGAGGTGCACTCTGGGCTTCTGTGCTGCTGACATAGTGTCCTCTGCCACCTGCCATGGCAGCCAGAGGAGGGTTAGAGCCCACTGGGGGGACGCTGCAAGAGATGACTCCCTCCCCAGCTGCGGGCTGTGGCTGGATTGAATTTTCCAATTTAATTATAGCTGTAGTTAGTGCCTTATGGATTGTTACAGAGTCAGATCCTACAGAAACGTCTGTAAAGTTTGGCAGAAAAGAGGAGTTAATGGCCTGGGCTGTATTATAGGGTTCTTCCTGAAAAAGTGCCATAGCAGGTGCTCCGTAGGAAGGAAACTTGCATGGGGAAATTGTGGTGGGGTCATCTGTAGACTCCATCACTTCCGAAGGAGTGTGAATCTCTAGAGCTTGAAGTGCTTTTAGAGGACCGGTTGAAAGCTACAGATACCTCTGTGAGTGTGCAAGAGCCCAGCAGAGCCAAACTGCACTTCCCAGAAAGAGGGAGAGATCTGAGACTGACAGCTACTGGTAAGACTCTACCAGGGGTAAAACCCTGAAATACTCCTGTGCTCATGGGGAAGGTCCGCAGCACCCAGCACCTCCATGTAATCCAGCCACTAGTGGATTAACACCTGACTGAGCAAGGGTCCTATGGGCACCGCGCCTGATTAGTTGGTGCATTATAGTTGTTTCCTAAATTTTTGAATATTGCCCCCTGAGGAACAGGAAAGACAGGAACCAGTGAAGCTGTGAGTTTCCTGACTGGAGGGAAGGAGGGGACCCGCCATGGGGTTGCAGCCAGAAGCCCAGAGAGGAGAAACGTGTCAATGGCGGCTTCTGAGAGCGTGTGCCATTCACTACAGCTCCCGTTACCCCTATCGTGCATTCGGTCAGGATTCTCGCTGGGACTGTGAGAGGGGAGGAGCCCATGGCCAAGGTTAGGTCGACCTACCTGCAAGAGCAAGGGGAATGGCGTGTGCTTGGGCCAGATGCCCACATGCTGAGGTTCCAGGAGGTCAGGAGGTCTGGGCTCAGAGGCCCAGAGCCCTCCTTGTCCTGGGGAGGGCTGGTTCCAGCTAGTGAGTCCAGGGGCAGGTGGGTGCAGCCAGGCTCACCAGGACAGGTGGTGGCAATAATCACCTTCAGTGGGTGGATCATCTGGAGGAGAGAGGGTGTTGTATTTAGCCCTGCTTTCTTATAGAGAAAGGAGAACTCTGCGAGGGTCAGGGAGACTGAGGCAGTGGCTCCTTGGAACTCTCTCTCTCCTCCTGGACAGCCTGCCCTTTACCCCAGGAGCGCTTCTTGTTTCTGCCTCGCTGGTCTCCACAGTCAACAATTGTGCTTTGCTGTGCTTCCGCTCTGTGCCAGTGTGGGTCAGGAGAAAACCCAAAGGCCACACAGAAAGGAATCAGCCCCTGGCCTTGGTTTTGAACCGATCTCAGTAGCAGTGACCATCAGCCCATTCTTCTCCAGGGACATTTTCTGTGTGGTCCATTGCATCCCATTCCTCCTGCCGACGCCATCTTTCATACAAAGGGTTAGCTCTTCTTCGTCTTGTACCTGCCTGTAAACTGGATTGTGCTTCCTCCCCCACCTGTGCAAGGGCCCTTTTCCACAATGTACGTTAGAGTTTTCCCTGTTTGATTCAAGCTCCCTAAAGTATAATTAGCGTCTCCCTTCTCTTCCCAAGTTTCCCATCTAAATTAGAGGCTGCATACATTCCACAAAGTTATCCTTCCAGAATTACCCTGGGCCTCAGTTTTCCAATTTGTAAGACCAAAGGAGTTGGGCTGGATGAATTTAGCATCTGACATTCTAGTCTTCCTATTACTTTTTAATTTTGCTAATAAAAGATAGCCCACAGGCACCTATATATGAGTTCTAAAGAGGTCTCTTCCTCCAGGACAGAGACCCATTTTAGGGCTCATGACTTGGCAAGCAGAGCAAGGGCTGGATTTTGGCTTTTCCTTACATCTTTGGCCAGTTGCCCTTACGCAGTGAGTAACCTGTCTAACCATAATGGCAGTCTTATTTTCTAACTACCAGCAGGACATGCAATTGCAAAGAACAAGCAGACAATAGTCAAAATCTTCGTTCAGAACAATGTTTCTCAACTATCTTTGTCCTCCTCCGCCAGAGGACATTTGGCAATGCCTGGAGGCATTTTTGGTTGTCACGGTGAGAGTGGTAGGGGTGCTTCTGGTATCTACGGGGTAGAGGCAGGGCTGCTAAACATCCTGCAATGCACAGGACAGCCTCAGGACAAAGAATTATCCAGCCCCAAATGTCAATAGTGCTGATGCTGAGAAACCCTGGTTCACAATATTAGCCACAATAATAATTAGGCATTGCATAAACAAAAATAAGTATTTATTCAGGAAGTGGTAGCATAAGTTTAAATCAGGAGTAATTTTAGCAGGTATTTTTGAACAGTGTGTTTGAACCCCTGTCTCTCTCTGTGCCTCTTTGAGCTGTATGTCTGCTACTGCAGGACTTTCACCTTTAGCAAGAAGACTACATTTTCATTTGGGAAACCAAAGAAAAGCCTGACACTTGTGGCCTCTAAGGATACTCCTTCAGTTCTTTCTTTCTTATATCTTTCCAAACTTACAGTAACCCCTTGCTAAATTGCAGGTTAAAATTACGAAGCAAATTTTGAAATTGATGCTTAGATTTTATGCTGTGAACTCAACTATAAATTAACCTCCAATTTGAGTCTACAATTTGAATATTCACTCTACACAAAAGCACTAGGTAAAATGTATTAAATCTTTGAGTCTTTAGCTTTAACAGTAATGGAAAGGTTATTGACCTTCAAAAGATAGTGAAGAATGTGAGTATTTGGTATTTTATTATTGAAATTACTTGTGTACATAAATGAAAATGAAATGTGGCTTAAGTAGAACTTTCAATTGTAAGATGGAAATCAGGTTGATTCTTGTTTTTACCCAGTTGGCCTTGACTTGAAAAAGATTCAAGAATCAAATTCCACTTAGGATGTAGAAAGATACACCTAACAGTGAGAAAAAGGCAGATAGTGTAAGCTACCTGCTGATAGGAACTTCTGTCTTGTTCATTGTTATGTCTTTAGCACATAGAACCTTGCCTGACATATGGTAGATGCTCAATAAGCGTTAGCTGGGGAAATGACTAAATGGATTAATAATCTTTCATTATTTTTTAATAGTTGCCCGTTAAAAGGACATTTGGGTTATCCCAAGATTTTGCAATTATCACTGTACTGTGAATTAGTTCCTACATATATTTTCCCAAGAACTGGAGCATTTGGATTGGGAAAGATGGCATATGAGTGGAGCCATTTAAAGTAGAGCTGGAGACCCAACTGCTAAGCAATCCACTAAGTGTCATGTCAGAAGAAAGACTTTTTCAGACATGCAAAGCCACAAAAAATTTACCTTCTAGGCACCCTTTTTAGGAAGATCCCAGAGAATGTTCTCTTCCAAAATGGGGCCATAAATCAAAGCAGAGGAAGACATGGGATACAGAAAGCAGTATGCTTACCGTACTGGTACCCACGACAGAGGGGAAGGGGGTCCTGAGGTTGCTGATACAAGGAGATCCAAGCCAACAGTTGGGTGCTGGGCACATAGGACCACCAGGCCAGCCTCGAGCCTGGCGGAAGGCCCTGGGAGAGAGCTTCCTTAGGAAGATGGACTTGAAAAAGTACTGAATGCATCTGGACTTCTCGGGAAGGTATTTAGACAATTGTTTATGAGTTTGATCTTATAAATTAGTGATGATAACTTTTTATGCAATTTTGTACTATGCAATTTTTAAAGAAGAAAAAGGATAATACCAACTCTGGGGGAAAAAAGGTCATGAGTTAGCTATGCTATAAAATCATAATATTGTAAACAATGGATACTGATCAAATAAAATCCACAATAAAACTCTACCAGGAGGATGGACGATACAAGGGGCACACATGGGCATTAGGACTAAAGTCTTATCTTCTCTAGTGCGAAGTCACTAAAAAATGCCAAAAGCTGAAAAATCAAAAGATAGCAATTCAAGTATGTCATCTAAAGACATGGAGGTTAAAATGAAAAGACTCAGCTAAAGGGAGTGGATGTGGCTTCTTCAGATGAACAAGAAATGGTGGGGGGACAGGAATCTAAATCCTTCCCTACCACATCTTGGAAACCATTTGACTCTTTATGTGTTTCCCTTGATGAAAATAAACCAAAAAAATACAATACAATAGAAAACCTCAGCTCAAGAGCCAACTTTTCAGAAAGGGAAGTCTGACCCCAAAATCTGACCAAATGTTGCTCTCTCCTGTTGTCTCTGTGTGAGGGAATTAAGGCCCGCAAATCTCATCCTGGGTTTTCTGCTTAATCTCCTTGATCCCAGAGGCGGCGTCCTATTTAGCTCCATATTCTCAGCCCCCATACAGGGCCTGGTACACAGTTGGAGCTCCACTGATGCTTTTTGAACATATACACGAATAAAGGATGTCCACTGAGAGGTGCAAAAGGGCAGCGGTGACACAGAGGAGCAAGGGCTCTGGGCCGCTAGAGGGCGTTCCAGAACTTTACAAAGGGAGTGATGTTTCCTCTGAAGGGACTGGGTAGACGGACAAGGTGGGAAGGGGTAACCCAGACAGGTGGAGAGCTGAGCAGAGGCACGGGGGTGTGAGTAGACAGGTAGGCGTGTGTATGTGCGTGCACACTCTTAGAGAAAGTGTAGTGGTTCAAAATGAGGCTGCCCTGGTGGGCAGAGGTCAGCACAGCCTTGTAGGCCACTTCATGACTCTTAGAGGCCACTTAGCCTTTTCATGCCTGAAGATCAGGGATTCCCAAAGCTGATTTCTCATCAGAATCACCAGTGGAGTATTTTTACATGCATGTTCCTGGGCCCCATCTAAGAAATTATTAGCTATAGCTCTGGGATCGGAGCCAGGAAACTATTTGTCAGAAGATGCCCAGATGGCAGAGGTTGGGGACAGGCTTGGGGACAGGGGGACTGTCTTAGTTCAGGCTGCTATAACAAATATACCACAGACTGGGTGGTTGAAGCAAAAACCACTTATTTCTCACAGTTTTGGAGACTGGGAAGTCTAAGATGAAAGCAGCAAGGTGCTGGCAGATCCTGTGTCTGGTGAGGCCCTGCTTCCTGGTTTGCAGACAGCTGTCTTCTTGTATCCCCACATGGTAGAGAACGAGGAGGGGTGAGCTCTCTTCTTATAAGGGCACTAATCCCATTTATAGGGGTTCCACCCTCATGACCTAATCACCAACCAAATGCCTCACTTCCTAATTCCATCGCTTTGGGGATTAGGCTTCATCATATGAATTTGTGGGAGGGACACACATGCATCCCAGAGGAGGGAGGAAGAGGGGGCTTTAGAGTCAAGAACCACATTGGAGATTTTTCCTGAAATCCAAAGTTGATGTAGTTTAACCTATTTGAATCAGGACAAGATGAGCAACACTTTTGTGTTGATTTTAAACACAAACACTACAAGAGTTACTGTGTGTTCCCTTCTCGTTACTAAATCTACCATGTGATTGCTGAAACGAGGTGATTTCAATATGGAAACTTAAGATAGATTTCCTGATGACCTACCTTTGTTACTGGAATTTAAAACATTCTCTCATTTTCTTTCTTCTGTAAATTAGTAACAGTGAAATAAATTCCAAGGTAAGCTTGTGTATTTCACATCTAATATGTGTTGTTGATACTGTTTAAACTATCCAATTTTACTGAGGGAAAAATGCTTTAAAAATACCTTCAGGAAAGCCGTTTCCTAAATATGCATAGTTTGATTCCTATCCTGATGTTCATTTATTTCAGTCTTATCTTACTTTAAAATCAACCAGTACCCACTGAGTTCCTACTCTGTGCAAGGTCCTGATTTGGGAAACAAGGAGATTAACTGCTGTAGGCAATATAAGAGAACATGAGCCGTGAGCCCTGTTCAAAAGGAGTTTACAAGCTGGCTGGGGAGATAAGACTAAAACACAAGACAAAATTACTACTGATTCACTATGTCCACATAGCTCTGGGTGCTAAGATCAAGTGAGGGTACAGAGTACATGAGCTATAGGAATTCAGATGAAGGGGAAACAGCTATGGGCTCAACTGGTGAGGGAAGGCTTCCTGGAGGAGGTGTGATCTGAGCTGGCCTTGAAGGCTGGGTGAGATCTCCCTGGACAGAGTTGAGGAGAGAGACTCCTGGGGGAGTGATAGGAGAGGACATGAGTACAGATGGGGGAAGATGTAAAACATGTTTGGGAAATAAAGCTAGATCAAAGGAAGACCCTAACTTGGGAATCACTGGAGGCATGACTGGACAAAATATTTAAAGCAGGGGTCCCCAACCCCCGGTACCAGTCCACGGCCTGTTAGGAACCGGGCAGCGCAGCAGGAGGTGAGCAGCCAGCGAGCGAGCTTGTGAAGCTTCATCTGCCGCTCCCCGTCGCTCCCCATCACTCGCGTTACCCCCTGAACCATCCCCCCGCCACCCTGGTCCGTGGAAAAATTGTTCTCCATGAAACCGGTCCCTGGTGCCCAAAAGGTTGGGGACAGCTGATTTAAAGGGTCACCATGGAGAACTCTGAATGCCAGGGTTCAAAAGAGTAGGCAGTGGAGAGTGGCTGATGACTTGATTAGGTTAGAGAAGTGGCAGATGAACGTAGAATTTGCGGGGTACTGATCTGGAGGAAAATTGTCCCATGGGTGAGGAAAGCAATGAGACCAGTTAGGCGGCAGTTGTAAGAGGGTAAATCTAAGGGAATGAGGTTCTGAGTTAGACCACGCGACTGGGATTGATAAGAAAGGGAAGGCGGCTGGAGACCTTGCCGTGAACAAGTAAGCAGGCGTTAGGACAAGCTGGGGTCCTCAGAAGGAGAGGGGGGCAGCCCCACACTGAAGTTTGGTACGGGAGTTGTTGGGTGAATGATGGTGTTGCTGGCAGAAAGAGGAAGGTTATCTGGGGATGCCGGCTTGGAGAGAAAGAGAAAGATCTCTGTTGCAAGCATGTTGCCTGTGAGCAGGCGGCAGAAAGAGATGCAGACAAACAGCTGGAGATGCGGGATTTTGTTTAGGAGAAAGTTTGAGGCTGGAGTCGTCCCCACAGAGGTGAGAGCTGAAGTTGAAAAGTGAAGAAGAGTCACTCATTCATTCAACAACTATTTGGTCTGTAACTATTAGGTGCCAGGCACTTCCAGACGTGCTGGGGATACAGCAGAGGGCAAAGGAGACACTTCCCTTTTGGAACCCGTTTAAGCTGACCTTAAACCAGCAATTTTACAGAGATCTGGAGGAGGGAAGCTGAGAGAGAGAGGAGGAAGAGGGCATTCCCTTTTTAGGAGGTGGGAAAACAAAGCAGGACCATTGTGGAAACCAGGATTTTTCTGAACTTTCCCACAGGGGACTCAGAGCAAGTGGAAACTCACTGTCCTCTGCCCAGGGCCTCTCTGGGGCCCTGCCTGGTTGTCTCACACGCATGTGTTTTCAGGCAGAGGCCCTGCAGTCACAGAGGCAGCTCCAGCCCACCTCTCTCCGGAATCTGTTCCCACCTTAGACTCTGATGTAAGTGAGGAAGCTGTGTAACTGATGTCTCCAAGTGGGCTGCCAAAAAGGGGCCAGGAGAAAAATCACCGAATGGCAAGCACTCTTTATTAGCCTCATGCATTTAAAAGGAACCGATGAAGCAGTTGGAAAATGAATCAATTAATGGCGTTCTGCACGTCAACTCTTCACGAGGTCCAGTGATTCCTTCGGAGCAGCCGGGGATGCTTCCTGATGAGAGCTGGGCTCGTGTTCCCATCAGCTAAATGAGGCCTCGCATCCCACGGTTCCCCTCAGAGGGAGAGCGGGTGATGTTCATGTGACTGATACACAGGCATCAACTGATTAATCATAACGGCAGAGAGCTGAGATCCTCGTCTGCATTTTGCATGAATCCGTAACAGCGACAGGAATCAGTGATGGATGGCAGCTCTCCCCTTAGCACGGCTGGCCCTGAGCAGGTGCATGGGGCACACTGTACGGCAGAAGAGGAAGAATTCTCCAGAATTCCAGGAGACCCCTCTACCTCTCTGCAGCCTGTGCGTCAGAACCCCCGAACACCTCTCTCACATGCCACGTGGTCCACAGTCACGCAATGAATCCTTATTTCCCTCTCTTGCCTCCTGGTCCTGGAGTTCTAGAGGTCAGGGACTGTGTTTCACCAACCCCGGCATCCTCAGTACTTACTCCAGTACCTGGCACTCAGCACGGGTGCTCAGGATACGTCTGGAACACGTGTGAGCCCCGCTGGATGCCTCTCCTGGTGGAGGGGAGGCCTGTGGAGCAGCCAAAGGTACTATTGAGTAGTCAACCCCACCAAGGGGATCTTGGAGCAAAAGGTTCATCTTTTCAGATTCAGGAGTTACCTCCAGCCCACCTAGAGGAATAGGTGAGAGAGTGTGCACACGTGCAGGAAAATCCCAAACACCATGCAGCCCTGGGATAACTCAGCTTCTAAATTCCTGCTGGGAAAGGGGTGTAAAATCTGGGAAGTGAATGGGCTCAGCCGTGCGTGAAGGCTGCTGGGTAAATCAGGACCACGCATCACGCACAGGCCGGTCGGTGACACCAGGGGCTGTGCAGGAGACTCCAGGACCCGCTGTAGCTTTCCTCTTATTTGTTAGTCCAGTTCCCTACTGGCTTCCAGAGCACTAAAACAGCCTTGTATAAGCTGCGTGCTTCACCCCCACGCCAGGCCAGGATCAATGAGGCCGAAGACCCTGGTGAGAAGCAATAGCTACGGAGGCCGTGTGAACGGAAGGAAGCGGGTCATTCTTGGCAGTAGCTGGAGAACACAAAGAGGGCACCAGGGGACAGGGCTGGGGCTGGGGGAAGGTCTGCCCAGGGCTTTATAGCAGGGGCTCCAGGGCTACCCAGGAGACCCGGGGGACTGGGGCAAAGCACGAAGTTTCATGTTAGGAATTTAGCAGAAAAGAAAAACAGAAGCAAATGTCCCCTCCCCAAGAATATCTTCCACTCTGTGTCTTGGGCTCAGCGAAGAATCAGCCCAACTTAACTGTGCCTTTTACGTTCATTCTTAGGAGACCCAAATTTCTCCATTAAGTAATATACTATGTTGACATATTCACTATTGTATGTAATAAGGCAGAGAGGTGGGTGCTATAGATTTTAGAAGGTTATTACAAAGATTGATATTTTAAAGCAAAACAAAGGATTCCTGTGTAATAGTGATAGATACCTTGGATTCTTTGCTTACAAGTAAAAGAAACCAATTTAAAAAATTTAAGACGAAAGTAGGGATGGGGGTAGGAGTTCATATCACTGGAAAAGAAGGAAATGAAGGACAGTGAGACAAACAGTCCTGAGAAGGACAGAGCCCATGGCCCAGCCCCGGGGCCTAGAGGTAGGAACTCAGGGACTGTTTTTGAGGGTCCAGCCCTGAGAATGACTTACTCCAGCTGGCTTCCTGCTTGTGTAATTTTGCCCCAGAGTTGGGGCAGAGCTAGTAGTTTAGCTCAGATTAGGTGACCCTCCCTTGGTCATTGATACCATCCAGGGAAGAGGCCAGTGTGGTTGGCAGTGCCCCAGCCCAAGGCAGGGGCTGTCCTCCCAGTGGAGAACTACCATCTTAGAGGCCTAGGTACGAAACCCAGATCTGCATCGATTTTTGAAATGAACTTCCCTGTACGGTGGGAATGCTGTCAGAGGGTTTGTGTGAAGATTATGAGAAGACAGTGCCTGTGAAATGTCTATTACCGCTCCTGGCATGAAAGAAGTACTCCAAAAGGGTAGCTTTTAGTTGTAAAATAAAAAATGCTGTAAACTTCAATTAGACTAAACTCCCCATCCCATAGGATTTCTGGCAAATCAAGGCTTTACTTTTCTAACTTGTTTTAATTCCTAGAATTTAATTGTACCTCCCCAAAACCACACGGGATCACAAAGAAAGCATTTAAGATTCTCTGAAGTCAAAATGTTTAAGCTGATGGAAAGATAAAATGTCCTCAATATCGTTATGTGGTTTACACAGAGAAAGAGCTTGGTCTGGGGGTCTGGCCTCTCCCTGCAGCCCCAGCTTCCAGGTGTGGCTCTGCCATCTTCCTGCTGCTCACTTCAGGATGACAGTCCCCTCCCTGGGCTTCATTTTCTTCATCTGTAAGAAGGGGTTTGAACTGAATGGCCCCAAATAATGACTAACATCTCAATGCCACTTTTTAGGGTGAAAAGTTCTTTGACATCTATCAGGACATTTGATTCTTCAAGTATAACACTCAGTCACTGCATGAACTTGGTTTAAACCTCTACAACTCATCACTTATCAAGGAGAAGAGCCGGTGTCTTGCTATTCTAATGGTCCCTAAACATGTGGGCTACTGCCATCCTCCCCATAGACCTGCAGCCAAGACAGCCTCATCTCAGTCTCATAGAAAAGTAACCAAGGCAGGAAGAAGTCGAGCATGACACAGTCCTGGGGAAATTCATCTGAACTAATCAGCCTTCCACACACACCCTCAGCAGGAACTGAGGCGCTCTTGTAATATCTCAGAAGCAAGACTCTTCACATTCCCTCTCATAAAAAGTAACAAGAGGTTCATTCACAACGGAATCTGTTTCTTTTTCCAGGTGGGCGGGGAGGGCATATAGCACTAACTTCCTGTTCTCTATCAAAATTAAGTTTACCCTTGGACATTTGCATATTCCTAATTTGACTTAATTGTACCGGTAGTGAATGGTAGTGTGAACTTGCCCTTGGAGACTCTCAGAATATAATCCATGCAGCTCAAGGAATGCCTCGGCGGGCAAATCCTTCCTCCTTAGTGATCCTGGATACCCAAACCCTTCATTTAATTCTTCCACAATAATGGATTTTTGGTTTTCCCTACCATTATTCTTTGCAAACATTTCCTGTTCCCCTACATAGGGTTATAGATTTGGGGGCTACAAGGGATCTTAGAGATAATCCACCTCCTTATTAAAGTTAATTGAATTCCCAAGAGGTTAAGTGAATTGCTGAAGGTCACAGGGCCGAGAGTTCAGGTTTCCTGACACCCATCCAGAGCCCTCTACACTTCACCGGTCTGCCCGGGAGATTGCAGGAATCCTCTTTTATTATCTCAGGTGTCATTTCATGAACAAATAGTGACAAAGAGCCAGAGACGAGAAAGAGTGGAACAGCGGAGGGAAGGCGGGGGACGGAGGACAGTGTTATAAAATTAGACGCGGGTTATAAATTACAGTAGGGCAGCCGACAACCCTATATTATAAAGCCTCACATTGTAAATCCCTCCCCCAAACAGCAGTGTGGGATGAAGATGATTTCGGCCACAGCTTTCTTAACTTTCCACACTGCATTTTCTACCTGCTTTTGAATCCCAGCAAGACGTTTTTAGGCACCTGTGTTTAAAACTATCTAGCAAGGCACTGGGCTGAGAGTTACTTGGTGTATGCTGTGTTCCTGGCCATCCTAGCAGGGATGTATTCTTTCTGTCCTGGGCTGGTATGTCGGTTCATCAGGCAGCATGGAAGAACGGCCCCAGCCAATCTCTGTTCTGGTCCTTTAAGGAAGAGGGAAAGAGGAGATCGGCCCGTCTCCACCCAGCCCTGCTTGAAGGCCCCAGCTCTATGGCACCTCCTTTTGGGAGGGAGAAGAGAGGAAGAAAACGAAGCCGAGCCCTCCGCCCTGTGCTCAAGAACTGTGGGGCTTTGCACTTTGCAAGGGTCCTGATGGGGCTCAATACTTTCACTACCGGAGGAATTTACCTCCCAAGCAAAGTTTCATTCCCATCCTTTTGCCCTATTGGCCAAAGTCCCTGGGGATAATTTAGGGATCCAGGGCACCTGAAATCAAACTTGGACCCTTGGTTACTATGCATTCTTTTACAGGGACTACCTCTATTTTACTCTCTACCTCTGCTTTGTTACACAGCATAGAAAAGTAACACATGGTGAAACTGCAAATGGTTTGAGTCTGTAAAGAGCACACCACTGACCACCAGACCAGCTGGGTTCATTTTCACCACAGGGATGTTTGCCAATTGGAGCCCACCCCCAGACAGTGACCCAAACATCCCCCCGCAGCTCATAAATGTGAAACCTCCCCTTACCATACCCAAGAGGAGACCCCTCGGGATAGTTGTCTTTGAGCCCCTGAGGCAGACAGAGGGTTTGGGGTGGGCTCCAGAACCATTCTGTAGCAAGAGGATTTGGAGTCTGTCTACTGCCCTCAGCCAATGCTTTACCTTTCCCCGAAGTGACTCCCCATAAAAATAGATGTGATGGCAGCAAAGGGACGCCTGGTGATGGGCACGCTGCCCAGCCCCACAGTTCACTTCAGTCATCCTGGGTCTCTAAACTGACCATGGCAGGAAGGAGGCAGGGGAAGGAAGGGAAACAAGGTCCCTCCTGGGGTGGTGGGCTTCTTTAGGCTGTGAAGCTGTTGGAGATATGAGAGCTCCGATTGCTCCCTGCTGGTTGGGGGCAGCAGAGAAGTTCTCTCTGGAGACGGGCACTGGAAGTCATCCTTCAAGGGATGCTTACGGTGACTGGTCATATGGTCACTGCAATGTGGCTCCTTTGTAGGGGGGCTTTTTTCCCCTTGGGGGCCGTAGAGGAGCCCAGGCTTACAGAAGAAGCCAGTTACTTTTCCTTTTTACAAAAATATAAATTTTTACAACCAATACAAATGCTTAAATACTTAAATCATTCAACAAGCACTTGTAATCAAACCCCTTATACTTGGATATGCAGTTCCTACCAGGACACAGTTTGAAACCTCACTTTACATAAATAATTTGTTTACGATGATCAAGCTAATGGCGAGGCTTCTTGCTCAGTTGCTGTGCTCCTAAAGGGTGCCAGCCACCACCACGCGCCGAACCCCGCCCTGGGCTAAGCAGCCAAGTGCTGTGGCCAGGACAACATTAAAAAAGCACCCCTCCCCCCAAACGCCACCCAGGCTGAAGTAACTCCTGGGAGGCAAATGCCCAGCCCTGGACTGCTTTGACCAGCCTTCCCACACATACAGCGAGTTTGTATAACAAGCTGATTTCAGAGCCAGGTTTTAAGTGGGTATCCCTTTTCCACTATTTTTTTTCCTCCTTGTATAGTTTCAGCAGGAAGAAAAAAAAGAAAGAAAAAAGTGGTTTCAACCACCACCTATTGAATCGAAAGTTTGCCTGCAGCTCAAAGGGTAGAGGAAACCCACCTCAGTCCAAATGAACTTGGAGTCCTCTTCTTGCAGATGTAGGTCACACAGCTTTGACTGAAAAGCTCTGATTTAGGCTCCTGGACCCTAACTTGCTTCTGTGGAAGTTTTCTGGAATGTGGCTCACGTAGAAGGGAGTCAAATTTTAAAATACAGAAGAAAAATAAATTGAGGGTGGAGATGTGTGTGTGTGTGTGTGTGTGTGTGTGTGTGTGTGTGTGTGTGTCCCTCCTCTGTCCTTATGGCCCAGCTCTGTATGAGTCTAGTATCCAATTATTTTTAACTAATTAATTAGTTTTTTAAAAATAAATCAATTTATTTAAACTAAAAAATCAAAACCAAAACCAATTCACGCATTTCTCCCACCCCCCATCCCCCATCTCTGAGCAACCACCAATCCGTTCTCTGTACCTATGAGCTTGGTTTGTTTATTTGTTTGTTTTAGATTCCACATTTTTATTTTTTAAAAAGTAAAGCTAAACCACTTACAATTAATTACTTAAGTAATTTCTGTATGTTTGGTCTTAATTCTTCATCTTTTTCTCTCTTCTTTGGGGATTTTTTGGATGGGGAGAGGTTCTGTTTGGTACCCTTGTTATTACCTTGGTCCTGTCCTCTGTGTCATATTCTTTGTGATTTGTTTGACTTTATTTTCTAGTATGAATGAAAGTCCTAAAGCCTGTTTTCAAGTCTTTTAAGGAATAGTTAAACTATAATTTTTGATTATCAAAGTCAGGAGTGAAGCTGTACCTTCTGACTTGATCTGGTATAAAAAGGAAAATCAGGTATGTTTTACTCACTCCATTCAGGTTGTGGTAAGGTAATTTTGAGATAAGAACCATTATTTTTTTTTTTAATTGTATTCAAATTCCTCATATTCATCCTTTGAAAAAGGTTGTCTTCATAATTAGTTGAGCAACTTGTCAGAGTTTTCCAGAGTTCATCATTTTTTTAAAAAAATATCTTTATTGGAGTATAATTGCTTTACAATGGTGTGTTAGTTTCTGCTTTACAACAAAGTGAATCAGTTATACATATACACATGTTCCCATATCTCTTCCCTCTTGCATCTCCCTCCCTCCCACCCTCCCTATCCCACCCCTCTAGGTGGTCACATAGCACTGAGCTAATCTCCCTGTGCTATGAGGCTGCTTCCCACTAGCTATCTATTTTACATTTGGTAGTGTATATATGTCCATGCCACTCTCTCACTTTGTCTCAGCTTACCCTTCCCCCTCCCCGTATTCTCAAGTCCATTCTCTAGTAGGTCTGCATCTTTTTTCCCATCTTGCCCCTAGGTTCTTCATGACCATTTTTTTTTTTAGATTCCATATATATGTGTTAGCATACGGTATTTGTTTTTCTCTTTCTGACTTACTTCGCTCTGTATGACAGTCTCTAGGTCCATCCACCTCACTAC
>NC_041233.1:74021344-74063518 GCF_002837175.3 Physeter macrocephalus
TGTTTTTATTTCCACTTCTCTAGGAGGTGGGTCAAAAAGGATCTTGCTGTGATTTATGTCATAGAGTGTTCTGCCTATGTTTTCCTCTAAGAGTTTCATGGTGTCTGGCCTTACATTTAGGTCTTTAATCCATTTTGAGTTTATTTTTGTGTATGGTGTTAAGGAGTGTTCTAATTTCATTCTTTTACATGTAGCTGTCTCGTTTTCCCAGCACCACTTAATGAAGAGGCTGTCTTCTCCACTGTATATTCTTGCCTCCTTTATCAAGGATAAGGTGACCATATGTGTGTGGGTTTATCTCTGGGCTTTCTATCCTGTTCCATTGATCTATATTTCTGTTTTTGTGCTGTACCATACTGTCTTGGTTACTGTAGCTTTGTAGTATTGTCTGAAGTCGGGGAGCCTGATTCCTCCAGCTCCGTTTTTCTTTCTCAAGATTGCTTTGGCTATTCATTTTTGCATATCTTTAAATTCCTTAATATGAAGTGCTTTTTGAACCTGGACACCCTGCTCTCCCCAGAAATCTATTCCTGAGCCCCAAGAACTCAGTGGTGTAATACCAGGATGGTTGTTTTCTTCATTCATCTTGTAGTTCTGTGTTTGTGATCTCCTCAAGGGAGGCAAGTAACTGTCATGCTTTTTAAAGGAATCTTTAAAAACCTTAGTTACAATAAATGTGACATATAAATATGAGATCCAACTTATATGATGCTATGGACTGAATGTTTGTGTCTGCCCAAATTTGTTTTTTGAAACACTAGTCCCAATGTGATGGTATTTGGAGGTGGGGACTTTAGATCAGTGCCCTTATAAGAAGAGGCCAGATTGCTAGCTAGCCCTCTTTCTACCATGTGAGCATACAATGAGAAGTCAGTTATCTGTAATCTGGAAGAGGGTCCCCCCCACCCTAGACCCTGACCACACTGGCACCACGATCTCAGACTGCCAACCTCTGGAACTTTGAGAAATAAATTTCTGTTGTTGATAAGCCACCCAGTCTGTGGTATTTTGTTTTAATAGCTCAAACTGATCAAGACTTATGAGGTACCTAGAATAGTCAAATTCATAAAGACTGAAAGTAGAATGGCTGTTGCCAGGGGCTGGGAGGGAGGAAGGAATAGGGAGTTATTGTTAAATGGGTATGAAGTTTTGCAAGATCAAAGAGTTCTGTGGATGGATGCTGGTGATGGTTGCACAACAATGTGAAAGAACTTAATGCCACAAATTGTACATTTAAAATGGTTAAGCTGATAAATTTTATGTTAAGTATTTTATCCCAATTTAAAAATTATGAGGTCAGATGTCCAGTAATGATACTTATGAAATTTGTGTTGGATTCATTTATCTCAATTTTTTTCACTGATCTAGACTGGGTCTGGGCATCTGTGTATTTTAAGAGATTTGGGTGATTCTGAAACTCCCTAGTTGAGAATCTCTACTCCATTATCTGACAGAAAATAGTGTCTTTTGCTTATTCGCTGTGTCTTACTCAATGGTGAACTCTTTGAGAGCAGATAAATACTCTGCTCACCTTTGTATGTTCCCTACAGCATCTAGCACAGTTCTAGAAAATAAGTGTTCAATAAATAGCTGTTGAATTCAGAAAAAAAGTGGAGTTGTATAGATATTCTGCATGTGGTGGCATTACCCATTGGTTAGCAAAGGCTACCATTCTCTATGCTCTAGGAAGTGTTACCTACTTTTGATTCCTTATAAGACACTAGTCAGTGTATTCAGTGACCAGATATTCCTGGCCTCTTAGGATGAACTATATCTTTGGGGTGATAAGGAATTACAAGTTCTCATTGACACAATCATCAGCTGCTCTTTCTAAGTGTACAACCTCACATAAGAGAATAGTTTTGTTCTACAAAAGTTGAGAAGCTATAAGATGAGAGCAAAACAGTTTTTCCTTCTCTTATCAGATTCTTCAGTACCTTGGCTCTTTCTAGTCTAAAGACAGAGTAAATGTCCCATATGATGAGGGTATCAGATAAGTACCCTCAGATAACTCCCTCTAGGAGGATACTCATGCTGTGTGAGTGAGATGTTCAAGGGCCCTGGGTACCTGGGGGTGATGATGAAACAAGCAAATATGTGAACAAGTGGATTGTTTGCATCAGGGTTTTTCATGTTTGTTATAGAGAAGACATTTTCGGGAAAAGAAACAAGGACACATCAGTTTAAAATGTTTCTCTATTATTCTATATTCCCAAACTTTCTATGATAAGCATGTTATAATCAGAAACAGAAACAAAAATTATTTTAAAATCAGGATCCCTGATTTCAAACGTATATCTGTTATGAGCTGTAAGGTTGCCCGTCTTTCAATGCCCAACTGAGAATAACCAATTTGGTTCTTTAAAAATCATTAGGACCATTAACTCTGACTTGACAATAGAAGACATAATAACATCAAATCCTTGACTAAGTAGGAATTAGTTCATCCATTAATTCATTTAACAAATAATTATGCTATGCCTGCTGTGCATCAGGCACTATACTAGTTGCTACAGATATAGCAGTGAATAAGATCACCCCAGGCCTGACCCACAAAGAGCTTATGTCTCTACGAGAGACAAATGTTGAACATAATCACATGATTTTTTTGTGTGTGTGTGATACGCGGGCCTCTCACTGTTGTGGCCTCTCCCATTGAGGAGCACAGGCTCCGGACACGCAGGCTCAGCGGCCATGGCTCGCGGGCCCAGCCGCTCTGCGGCATGTGGGGTCTTCCCAGACCGGGGCACGAACCCGTGTCCCCTGCATCGGCAGGCGGACTTTCAACCACTGCGCCACCCGGGAAGCCCAATCACATGATTTTTTAATGAAAAGAAAATAGAATAATTGAGATATAATTGACATGCAATAAATTGCACACATTTAAAGTGTTCAATTTGATAAGAATTTTACACATGTATATACCTGTGACACCACCACCACAATCAAGGTAATGAACGTATCTATCACCTCCAGAGGTTTCTCCTTGCCCCTTTGTAATCTCTTCTGCCTGTCCCTCTTCTCCTCCACAACCCTAAGCAACCACTGATCCCCTTTTGGTCACTGTAGATTAGTTTGCATTTTCTAGGACTTTACATAAATGGAATCGGATGGTATGTATGCTATTTTGTCTGGCTTCTTTCACTCAGGATAATTATTTTGAGCTTCATCAATGTTGATGAATATATCAATAATTCATTCCTTTTATTGCTGAGTAGTATTCCATTGTATGGGCAAACAACAATTTGTTTATTCTTTCACCTTTGATAGGCATTTGGATTGTTTCCAGTTTTTGGCTGTTACAACTAAAGCTTCTGGGAACATTCATGCACAAATCTTTATATAGAAATATGCTTTCATTTCTCTTAGGTAAATACCTAGAAGTAGAATGGCTGAATCACATGGCAGGTGTATGGTTAACTTTTTAAGAAATTGTCTCTTTTTCAAGGTAGTTGTATTCTTTTTGCAGTCCCACCAGGAGTATATGAGAGTTCCAGTTCCTCCACCTTCTTGTCAACACTTGGTATGGTCAGTTTTAAAACTTTTAGCCATTCTAATATGTGTGTCATGGTTTCTCATTGTGGACACAATCATTATTTAATTGAGGAAAAAACTACAGATGCTATGAGGTTGTGTAAGTAGGAACAAACCTTAGCTATTTGAGTGCTCTTTCTATGCAATGCTAATTATCATACAATTCCCAAAACCCCACATATCTTTTCAACAGATGTAGTCTTTGCACGAATTTGGCAGTTGGGTATAATTTGACATTTGGCTACTCTCAGTCTCTTTTGTACAGCCTAGTGATCTCCATTTGGGTATGAATAAGCCTGAATATTTCTCTGAACTGGGCCATTTCCAGCTCAGTGAGTTTATGGATGCTTAGTAAATAACTAAGCTTTCCTGTCCTCATTCCTGCCCCTCATATTCTACGTGTGTCAAACTTCCCCAAGGAAGGGATGCTCAGAGCTTTTTTCTTAAGCTAACACAAGGACCAGGGCGAAATCTTGACATTGTGTCATAATGTTAATAACATAATAAGATCACCGGCCCAAAGCAATAGCTAAAGGTGAGCAAGGAGTATGAAATGTGAGTCATAACTCAGCAAAAGGAAAGAAAGGAGACAGGGATGGCTTATCTTGCCAGGAGCCTTCAGGCTATGCTGTTGCATTGCAGAGTGGCTCCGCTCCCCCCTGGTGAAGGCCCTCTCCTGCTTCATAAAGGGAGCAGGATGCAATGGGTCAGTTCTGTGAGTCTGAGCAAAAAGGAGCCAGATTGCTTAGCATCCACAGTCTTCCCTGGCTCCTGAAGTGAGTGTCCTGTAGCTGCCTAAGAAGAAGAAAGGAAAAATATAAAAGGCAATAGAGGAGAAGACTGACTCTTCAATGGTGTTTACAGTTTTCATTTAATCTCTACAGTTTGTTATTCCTCAGTCAAAGTGAAAATTTCATTTCTCATTTCTTCAAATATTAAAAATATTTCCCTACTGTAGCCAATGGAGGTTTAGAAAAGGGAGAACCAAGAACAAAAATAAGCAAATCTCCCTTGGGGTTTATTGCAGGAAGAGTAGAAGACATTGGGTGTTCCCAAGAGCCATTCCCAGCTACTCATCACAATAGGCAAAGGACCTCAGCACAGGGAAATTAGAACACTTCTCTGTAAAGCTTCCATTTCTCACCTCTTCTTTGTACCAGTCAGTTTAACTCTTGGCAACGCATCACTTCGTGCCTTCTCTGCTCTCCCCAGCCAGATTCTCTTACCTCCTGTATCCCCAGGATGCCTATGACGACACTGAGTTTATTGGCTTTCTAGATTTAGAACTAGATTTAGAACTCTTTATCCCTGATCTAATGTTGCAACCTCTTTCTCATTCCTAGGAATATTCTACTACAAGTAAGTATTTTTATTTTTTATTTTTTATTTTTTAATTTATTTTTGGCTGCGTCGGGTCTTCGTGGCAGTGCGCGGGCGTTCTCTAGTTGCAGCGAGCGGGGGCTACTCTTCGTTGCGGTGCGCAGGCTTCTCATTGCGGTGGCTTCTCTTGTTGCGGAGCACAGGCTCTAGGTGCGCGGGCTTCAGTAGTTGTGGCTCATGGGCTTAGTTGCTCCGCGGCACGTGGGATCTTCCCAGTCCAGGGCTAAAACCCATGTCCCCTGCATTGGCAGGCGGGTTCTTAACCACTGCACCACCAGGGAAGCCCAAGTATGTATTTTTAAAGTTATAAATCTAAATTAATTTTATTTGGAAATTGCTGATGAGTTTTGCAAAACGGCTCGAGATAAATGGCATCCAGGCACGAGACAAGTTTCTCCTGGAAAGAGGATCAGGTTGGCCCAGTCTGTGCTTGGTTGGGTCCATCACTGGTCTCAATGACTGTGCCAGGAAGGAGCAGGGAGATGTGGCACAAAGATGACCACCTTTGTGTGTCTTCGAAGAAAGGGGAGGAAAAACTAGTGGACACCCCAAACAAGTCTGCTTCATGTAAGGAAAGTCAAACGGACCCCTGATGCTTAGGAAACTAAGTAGACAAGTTCTCCACTCACTGTCTTGTTCTTGTCTGAAAATCAGTTTTGTTATACATAAGACAATTTATTTTCCTAATTTCTTTCACAATTCTTCAATTGCAATGTTTTAGGGGTTTGGGGTGTTCTCTACTTTCCAAATAAGAGTAGCTCACCTACCGAATTGCATCCAATGCTAGCCTGTGATGGCAACTTGTGCGTCGGCATTATCCTGGTTGTCCTTGATGTTTATTGAGTGATGTGTAAAAATTATATGAAATTAGCCCAGTGCTAAGCATCTATGAGCATCATCTCTTTTAATTCTCATACACACTAAGAGATAGATACTATCATTATCCCAATACGATGGATGAGGTTAAGTTACTTCCCTAGGATCACACAACTGGGATATCAAAAATTCTACCCCAATCATCTAGTTCTAAAGCACAAGCTTTGAAGCACCATGCTGTGGCACCTCTCACAGTTTTCTGATGATTCCTCTATGTATCTGTTGAATCCTAATAAGCCAACTGTCTTTCTCCATCTGGCCGTGACGATCATTTACAAATTTATCACAAGTGGCTTTAACTGACTTCTCTAGTTCTTGCTCCTCTGCCTTAAGCATTGTTTTTCCCTGGACCATCATTCTGCTTCTAGAAAGATTTTGTAAATCATGTGATAGTCCCTGTCCGAGGTCCTAAGGAAACAGAAATGAATGAACATACTGGAAACTGCTCTCCAGTACCCTGACAATAATCTGTGGCAGGAAATGTGGATTCTAAGTGGATCCCATTTCAAGCAATTCTCTGGTGCAGCCAACTCAGAAAACTAGATTATATTGTCCTCCCTAGGCTGTAATCTTTTTAAAAATATATCAAATGCCAGAGATTCCTTTGCTATCTTGATTTCTGTTGTAAATGGCTTTATAAGATTATTTGCCATCATCCTTATTAACATAGCTTTAAAAGTTTTAGTGTCACTTTGCGGACACAGCTAGTATTTGGTATAGTACTGCTTGCTCCCTTTCTCCAAAGACAGACTGCAATTTTTAGGAAGTGTTCACAGATCTCTCTTGATTTTATCTCACAAAGAATATTCATGAGTAAGCTATCAATATCCAAACAGGCTACATTAAATTTTGCTCCTGGGGAAAAACTGTGCAAGGGTCAAACGGGTGATTAAGATTTTGTCTGCTCTTAAAAAGGATGATGTTTACTTCCTCCCTGCAAAAAAGACTCCAGATGGAAACCGAGATTTACAAAAGATGAAACTGTTCTCTGATTCGTTTCTTCAGGGCTGAAGTTTAGCACTCGTTAAACTCTTAAAATGTTCAGAAGATGATTGTTCAGATCCCTCAAAGATTTATGATGCTACTAGCTACTGTCTGCCTTCTTCCCCCCAAATCCGAGATGAGTAAATTTTCTTTGCTGAAGCATTAAGAATGGGTAATTGCTTTCACACCAGGCATTTTTATGAAATCAAACAATAAACCGGGTCTTAAATTCTTGGTTCCCTTCAAATTTCATGAGCTTAAAAGAATTTCTATTGAGAATTTTATTTTTTATGCTGCAGCTTTAACAACTCTATTAAAGCTCTTACCGCCCCCCACACCCCAATACCCAGCTATGTATATTTGGGTGTGGAATGTAATTTTCTCTGGCCACAGCTAAAAGGAAGCTTTTTTTTTTAAACATCTTTATTGGAGTATAATTGCTTTACAATGGTGTGTTAGTTTCTGCTTTATAACAAAGTGAATCAGCTGTACATATACATATGTCCCCATATCGCTTTCCTCTTGTGTCTCCCTCTCTCCCACCCTCCCTATCCCACCCCTCTACGTGGTCACAAAGCACCTTGCTGACCTCCCTGTGCTATGCAGCTGCTTCCCACTAGCTACCTATTTTACATTTGGTAGTGTATATATGTCCATGCCACTCTCTCACTTTGTCCCAGCTTACCCTTCCCCCTCCCCGTGTCCTCAAGTCCATTCTCTAGTAGGTCTGCGTCTTTATTCCCGTCTTGCCCCTAGGTTCTTCATGGGCTATCGTAAATAGAGCTGCAGTGAACATTTTGGTACATGACTCTGTTTGAATTATGGTTTTCTCACAGCATATGCCCAGAATGGCCATCATCAAAAAATCTACAAACAATAAATGCTGGAGAGGGTGTGGAGAAAAGGGAAACCTCTTGCACTGTTGGTGGGAATGTAAATTGATACAGCCACTATGGAGAACAGTATGGAGGTTCCTTAAAAAACTAAAAATAGAACTACCTTAGGACCCAGCAATCCCACTACTGGGCATATACCCTGCAATCTTTTGCAAGAAATACATTGTCCTCACCTGAGAACTTACTAGAACTGCCAATTCTCAGGCCTTACTTTACCCACAAAATCAGAAACCCTGGTGGTGGTCACAACAATGTTGTTTTCACAAGTCTTCGGTGATTCTGAGGGGAGCTCGAGTTTGAAAACCACTGGGCTATTCCAATCAGAGCTTCCTGTGACATGCCAAAAAGACCCACACCTATGCTGGGATGAAAAGGCCAAAGGCTCTAGCAAATGCTTGGAGTGGCCATGATAGAGCTAATTCATCCGTGGAGAGGCACCAACAAATACTAGAGGGAATGCAAATGCACGTTTGGGCCATTTTTCAAATTACGGCAATCTGGTAGGTCCTCTCTGCTCTGATAGTGTGATATATGGAGATGGTGATTGTTGCCTTAGAGCAGGCATATGTTCAACTCTAAGCTGGTTCCATTACTGAACCTAAATAAATCTTAATGGTAACATCGCCCAAATCTATATGCAGATTTAACATAGAGAAATTATCTTTTTAGAACAACTAAACGACAAAAACAACAAACCGTGAATCTGTGCTTTTTTGAGTTCTTAGAACGTGGCCACCTCTGGGCGCATTAGGAGGTAGGCACAGCAGAGGCTTAGGCCTCACGGGCTTAGGTCTTGGCCAAGAAAGCCATTTCTTACTTACTTGTAAATGCTGGGGCAGGTTTTATACAGTCTTCATCTGAGCAGTGTGTAAGTGGAAAAGTCTGAAAATTGCTGTTTTTCAAAGTACTTTTTAGAAGATCTGGCTTTAAAATGGGGCAGCTTCATTCCATTTGATTATTTGCAAAGGGAGATATATTTAAAAATGATGTCAGGGAAAAAATATAATTATCCCCCCTCGGCTTGCCTTGGTTCTCTGGAGTGATTCACTCGTGAGGGATGGATGTTCTCCATTGACCACGCTCTAGGAAGGCACAGGCTTTGTGCTATTTCTCCAGGACAAGGAGAGATTTGCCTTGATCTTTCCAGAGTCTGCTGAGTCACAGATCCCCAACTCCAACCCAAGCCTGAGCCACAGCACACCTGTGCTGCCCGGCTCCTACCCTCCGGTTGGTGCCAGTGACTTCTTCATAGCACATACAGACCCTGGGATGCCCCTTCCAGAAAGGATCATAAAAGAAGTCAGGGAGAAAAATGACTTTCTCCAGAACCATCTGCATCACCGTTTTCTGGTTCCTGAGATCAGGGGCAATAATTACATCAACACATATTTATCAAGAGCCTAGAGTGTAAGCTTGCACAAGGATCTATGGATACCGTGGTGGACAGAGATGATCCCTAGTCTCAGGGATCTTGAGATCCAGTGAGTAGACAGTCACTAAAACAAGAACAACACAGCGTGATCATTGCTTAGTGGTGGCATGGGCCTTAGTTCAGAAAGAATGCAGGAGAAATGTCCCTCCTGGGGGGAGGGGTGGATCCAGGGAGGTTTCACAAAGAAACTAGACTTTGAGCTGAGTGTGAAGAATGCGGGATGTTTGGGTGGGAGTCAGAAAGCAGTGGGAGGGTGCTCTGGATAGAACGATTAGTGCTGACCAAGGTTTGGAAGTGTGGAGTGGCATCTAACCCTTGGGTTCAATATATTCATATGTAAACTACAAGGTCAAGGAGCAGCAAAGATCACATATGAAAGGTTCTGTAGCTGAGTCAGAGGTAAGTTTCAACCTAGCATTCAAGGGAAGAGCCTGAGCTCTTCATCTAATTCACCTAATCATTCACCTAATTCACCTAATTCATCTAATCTACCATATGCCAGGCCCTGTACAAGGTGCTAGAGACTGAGGGTAAACAAAACATGCATAACTGCTCCTGCCCCTCCTGGGGGCTGATATTTTAACATGAGATTCAATCATTGATCAAATACTTACACATATAAGGTAAGTATTTATATGAATAGCCACGACTTGTTCTCTGAGGTCAAGTCTCTCTGAGCTTTGAGGCCATGTAACAGGTGGGGAAGAGGGTAGTCCAGTCTAGAGTGGGAGGACATAGAAAGACCTCCCTAAGATCGGCTCTGAAGAGTGGGCTGTAGCTGAAATGTGGCCTGGCCAAATGGGGAGGGAAGGATGATCTCCACAGACAGAACCCCGTGTACCAGTGTCCTGTATTGGGAGGGGTGTTGGTAATTGAGAAACAGAAAGAAAGCTAGTGTTGCTGGAAAGCCAGTGGAGAGAGAGTCGGGGAGTGGGATGGGAGAGGAAGCTGGAAGACAAATGGGGGCTATTCCATGAGGGTCTTGTAACCATGTAAGGATCTGGGCATCTGGATTAAACCATTGGGTCTCAACTTTGGTGCACATTGGTGTCACCTGGCAAGCTTTAAAAATGCCGAGTCCAAGACCCTGCTTCCAGAGCTTCTGATTTTAATTGGTCTGGGGTACTGCCTGCAAATCAGAATTTTTAAAGGTGGTCACGTGATTCTAATGTGAAAATAATCTTGTGCACCACTGGATTAAAATGTCTTAAGTGCATATAACCATCTGATTTCCATTTTGAAAGATCAGCCTGGCTGTCGTGTAGAGGATGGTGGGCAGGGCAGGGTAGATGAGGAGGGGACCCCGGTGAGGAGGCCAGAGCAGTATCCTTGGCAGCTGTTTAAGCAGATTCTTTGAGGGCATCTCACTGTCTATCAGGGCAGCTAGGAATTTGTCTGTAATTGTTAGAAACTTGGGGGGTGGGTGGGGGTGGTTCTTATCCTTCTCTTTCTTCTTTTTCTCCTTTTTTTGAAAGAAAGGTTAAGTCCAATCTGTCCCCTTAAAACTTAAAAAAAATGGTCTAATTTCTGCTTCTTGAGATAAGGCAGAACAAACCTTCTTCCTCTTCCAAGGAACAGTTTGTCAATAATGGAAGATGATTATGGTGCCTAAAGCCACCTCTTTTTACACTAGATGCTTGAACTTAGAAACTATTTCTCATACCATGGGTTCTAGATCCCTCCACTGAGTATTTTCTAATTGTCTCTAACAAGTCCTCTTAAAATTTGCTACTTTTTTGTTGCATAATTGTTTCTTTCTCTGTTTTATTTTAATAAACCGTTTCAGTAGCTAAGGAAAAATGCTAAGAAGATTGATCATATCAAGAACAAAGCTTTGATTTTAAAAAGTTACCCATTTATTTCCTCTGACAAATGATATTTAAGTGATATATGTAAAAAGGTACTTAAAATGTACTCTTGGCCTTGGAAAGAGTTGAAGTCAGCATTTGAAATTCCAACTTTTATATCTGGTCTCTATGCTTAATTAACGTAATTCCTTTTCAGCAAGAAAGTGGAACCTACAGGGAATTTTCCCCTTCATTTTTCTCAAAAATTACACATTCTTAATTGAAGAATTTGAGAGTACAGAAACAATCTTCCTCTCTTGTGTCTCTGTGTAAGTGTGGAGAAGTAATATTCATCAGCGTCACTACTGTTAATTGAGTGGTTAGTGTAGCTGGCATTGCGCTCCTGAGTTCCCATGTGTTCGCTATCTCATTTAACTTCTATCGAAATTCAAGAGAGAGGCACGATTCTTATCACCCTTCCAAAGATGAGGAAGGAGTTGGAGGGTTTGCCCAAGATCACACCGATCATTAGCATCCCGAAGTCTGTCCCTCCAGCACAGCCCAGCACCCCTTTCTTATCCTACAGGTGTCTTTGACTTCCACCTTCAAAAGAAAGTTTACACCTTGATTAAAGCAAGGGGCAGATTGGGTCCATATTTCTTCTGGAAACGTCCCCAGATGACCCAGCGTGCATGACAGCACTCTTTTCTGACTGTCTTTACACCTGTCTGTTTGTGAGGAGACAATTATGAAGGAGCCTGTGATGCCCGTCATCAGGGACAGTTTTTAACCACTGAGTTATTCTTTAACTCCTTATTTCTGAGTGGCTTTTTTCCCTCCACCTAGACTGTAAGTTTCCTGGGGAAGGACTGTGTCTTATGAGTCTTTGTTTTCCCGTAGTGCCAAGCCCGTTTCTCTCTCTATCTATGAGACAAGCCATGTTATTTGAATAAATAACATGAAGAACCACTAGTTCTTCTGGAAAACATGATATATATGCTTTGGTAAAGTCCCCTGAAAGGCTAACTGCATAGGCATAGGAGTTATACACTTTGGGGTTTGTGCTGTTTCCAAACCAGGGAAGTGGTGTTCATTTTAAGTACACTCATGTGCGTGGATGTTAACGTAGCTGTAGCCATCAGCTTTGATCTGTCTGATGCTAAATAAGCCTGAACAAACATGAGGCAGAATAAAATTAAGCCGTTTGATCCCTCACTGTGTTTACCATTAATGAGTAACCGTGAATACTAACTCAAAAGAACTGCAAATCTTTTTTTTTGGTACATGTCGCACATTCTTTATCCATTCATTTGTTGATGGACGTTGGGTTATTTCCGTATCTTATTAAGAGGCCCCTCTGAGGCTTTGTTCCTCTTCAGTATGGCCCGAGACAAGGAAAAATGGCCTTTGTGGTCCAGGGAGATAAGAGAGATGGGGAAAACACATAAAACAGGGAAATTTATACAGTGAGCCATAACTCTGCCCCGCTAGCCGTCACCCATAATACTACTTCCCAGAGATTACTATTTTGTTAACATTTTGATACATTTCCTTCCAGTATTACATAGTAGATATTTTCTATACTTGGTCATCATTCTTCCTATATAACTAAAAATCATTGCGCTTATTGCGGAAAGTTGGAAAGACAGAGTGTCAGTGGTTGGTACAGACGCAGGAAGCCGGCAACACAGTCTGTAGGCGTGTGACTTAATACAACCACATTGGAAAGCAATTTGGAAATCATGCGTAAAGTTGAATTTTCACAAACTCTTCAGAAAAACCCTGATGTCCCTAAAAAAGAGGTTAAGTACAAGAATGTTTTTTGGATCATTGTTCAACAAATTTAGCGAGCAGCTAGTATGTTCTAGGCATTAGATACATGGCAGTGTATAAAACACAGAAAAAGCCCTGTACTTACAAGGTCATGCAGGCAGGTAGAGAAAAGACAGATGAACAAAGAAATGTGTGTGACGGGAGGTGCTGATAAGTGACATTTAGACAAATAAAGCCAGGTAAGAGGGATGGGCAGAGATGGCTCTTTTATCTAGTCAGAAGAGGCCTCACTGAGAAGATGACAAGTTGACATTTAAGCAGAGACTCAAAGAAAGTGAGAGATTCAACCATGCGGGTATCTGGGGGAAAGGCTTTCTTGTCGAGAGGCCAGCCCCAGCCCCATCCATTTTCTTACTGTATCCTGAGTGGTCTTCCTAATGTGCAAACCTCCTCATGTTTCTACATTGATGCATCTCTGTGTCTTTGATTATGTGGCATTTAGGAATAAGAGGGGTCCCAGATGGCGCCTGTGTTCCAAATACAAGTAATTAAAAGAATGGTGGTCGTGTTCAATGGGAAGTGGAGTCCAGGATTAAAATGGGGATGGAGCTGGTTTGGAGGAGACACGGCAAGGTACACATACACAAGGCATTCGACTGAGTCTGGTGATGTCAGATGATCTGAGCTGTGTAACCAGGCCTGCCAGTCGCCCAGACAAGGAGGACAAGAGGTGGGTAATAGGTGGGAGAAAGAATAGAACAATCAAAGTAATACTTGAAAAAGAGTTGCAGCATGCAATACCTTAGCTTCCCCTTTCTAGGGGTTTTCTCATCTATGCAGTTACCAGGTTGTATCAGACGGACTAGTTCAGGGCTAGAACTGTACGTTGGACGGGGTTCCATGCCCGGCAAACTGTTTTCAGTGATGCTCAGGATGGTACTCAGGGAGCAGACAGTGGGTGTTCGGAGAGGTGGATGTAACAGTGACCAACACTGAGCTCACACCCAATTGTGGTGGGACCATGGACAGCCCTCTTTTCTGGCTGTCACTCCTAGGCAGGGCGTCATAGTGCTCTAGAGGTGGGGTGTTCGTGGGTGTTTTACACACACACACACACACACACACACGTGTCTATGTTCAAATGTTCAAATAAGTTTGAAAAACACTATACTAAATAAAGTTAGAAGACTTCTTTATAACTATTTTAGCCTTTAATATGTTCATTTTCTCTCTAGGATGTTAATGTATGGGCAGGTACTATGCAGGCAGGTAGAGGAAAGACAAATGAACAAAGAAATGTATGTGACGGGAGGTGCTGATAAGTGACATTTAGAAAAATAAAGCCAGGTAAGAGGAATGGGCAGAGAAGCCTATTTTATCTAGTCAGTTTTATCTAACAGTTTATCTAACAGTTTCTTTTTAGTTCCTTAAAAAAGAAAGGAAGGAAATTGTAATCAGGCAAATCTCAGCATGAAGAATAGGGAGGGGGCAGCTGACTTCCTGCAGGCTTGTTGAAAGCCCTCAATGACCCCCTTCAGTGAGATGCCCTTGGTGGGTTCATTGAGCATGAAGATCAGCAGGGAAAACACTCTTGCCTTCTGGACCCAAGTGCCTCTCAAAGGCTAAAGGATGCTTCTGTGGATTCAGCACGCCCATCTGGCCCCTGCATCCTGAAGAGAGATCGGGACACGTAAATGCTCCAGCTTCCAAATGCATTTGGCTCCCAAGAGTTAAATGACGTTAACCATTCAGCCACATTCACCTCCAAGCACACATCTTCCTCACTCCCATCCCGCCTCCTTTGCTCATTTCTTATTCTGTGGGCACTTATACTTTTGCAGCATAAAATAATGAGGACCCTGAGGACCTTTAGCTCTGCACGCTGGGATGGATTCAGAAGGTCTGTCACCAGGCAGCAAAATTCCCCAGTGGTGTGGTTGCTGTCCACTCCCATTTGGCCAGAGGCACTCTCGGGTGTTGGCCTTTTATGCCTTTAGCACAGGGGGGTAGATGGCGGCTGGGTCCTTCCTTGCTATTTGATTGCGGACTGTGTCTGTGGTCCTGATTATTTTTGGCATGGGATGAATGCCATTAGTCAGAAACACAACTTCCTCTCTGAGAGCTATTTGTTAAATCCTATCATCGAGCACTGGCCAAGAACTTATTGAAGTGGATCCCTGCTATTTTGTCTCTCTCTCATCTCTTCCCTTTGTGAACCTGTCCCTCTCCCACCATATGAATTCCAGAACCTACTTATCATAATTCCCACAGGACTCTGAGAGGGGAGAAAGCCCTCGGATAAAAGATTTTCTGAAGCTGGGAGAGCAAATAGCAGTTATAGAGAGGGATGTGCAGCTGTGACATCCGGGGTGGGACACACAGGGTGGGTGGAGGCCTGAGGGGGGGAGTCGCATGCGTGCCCTGAAATGGTGCCTGAAGTCTCCATCCCAAACAGTCAGAGGGCTTGTATTAGGCATGGAGCCACGTGGTAACTATGGTAACTAGTGTCTGATTCATTTCCGTGTCCCCTGGCATGACCACTTAGTAGGAGGCCAACAAATATTAAAAGCATCAATAGAGAAACAGCAATTAATAACGGCCAGTCCTCACACTCTGTATGCCAGGCTCTGTGCTAAACACATCAGCACCTTGAGTCTCATGTTAACCCCAGGCAGTAGGTATTAGAATCATCTTCCCTGTTACGCAGATGAGGAAAGAGGGGATAAGAGAGCTGAAGTCACCTGCTGGGGCACAACATCTACAGTTGGCAGAACCAGAGTGGAGCCCAGGTCCCTAGGTACAAAGCCAGTCCTCTTGACCACAGGCTGTGGAGAGAGCAGGTGGGGAGGAAATGCCGTAGGGTTGGGTGGGGAGGGGAAGTCTCTTCCTTAAGCCAAGTTGGAGGTCACCACTGGGAACGCAATGGACAGGAGGGGAGTTCCCATCACCAGGCATATGCTGGAATCCCAGTTCTCAGCCTGTATCTGGGGCCCCTCTGGAACCTGTCTCCTCATCCTAGCACTTCAGTGCCTGGGTGTCCCGGGCGTGTCCACGCCTTTCCCCATCTTAAGTCGGGGCAGACAACTGCATGGTATTTTGTGCTTGGGCACCTGGCTCTTTGGGACACTGAGAGGCAATGTGTCAAATCCTTCCTTGTTTTATCACGGGAGGCAGTGTTTCTCCTAGGGTTCGGGCCAAGGTCTTTCCAGAAGGAAAGCTATCAATAACATGCCTGTCTGAAATACTGATGGATGTTTTTATTCAGCTTTGATGTAGTATATTTTATAGTCAATGTTTTCAGTGGCAAATATCCAACAAAATTCAGCCAGACTGAGATTGCTACCTACAGACTTAATACCTGTCAGCTGGCAACCAGCTCCTGAATTACAGGAACAAAAATCCAGCAATTCACTTTTTCTCAACCAAAAAATACAATAATGGCAGTAAAATAATTACCATTTTCCTTTTCCTGAGTTCATAGGAGGGCATTCAGACTTTGCCAAAAGTATTTTCTTTGTCCATAGGTCTTCCCTGCCTTTGACAAATATCCCTCCCCAACCCCAAATGTTTTTCAGTTGTTATTTTCATTAAAACTTTTAGCTCAACTTTTAGTTTTATTTTATTTTCATTAAATAAAGTAGTCCTAAATAAAGATAGTTTTATTTTAGTTTCATTAAAACTTTTCATTTAGGGCTTCCCTGGTGGCGCAGTGGTTGAGAGTCCGCCTGCCGATGCAGGGGACACGGGTTCGTGCCCCGGTCCGGGAGGATCCCACATGCCGCGGAGCGGCTGGGCCCGTGAGCCACGGCCGCTGAGCCTGCGCGTCCAGAGCCTGTGCTCCGCAGCGGGAGAGTGAGCCACGGCCGCGGAGCCTGCGCGTCCAGAGCCTGTGCTCCGCAGCGGGAGAGGCCACAACAGTGAGAGGCCCGCGTACCGCAAAAACAAAACAAAACAAAAAAACTTTTCATTTAGTTCATTAGAACATTTAATTAACAAAGTCCTTTCCCCAGTGGGAGAAAAAAGTTAAAATGATAATTAAATCTCCAAAAATGTAACAAGGAAATCATAACCTGGAGCAGTCCTCGTACAGGTAGATCTAGGATATAATGTGGATTTTTCTCCTCTTGTCAGAGTTGGCAGCAGAATACCAAGGTGAAGTGTTGAATTTTTCTATTTGCATCAGCTCTGTGGGAAAGGGCTCTCTGGTCTGTTCTGGGCAGCAGCTTCCTGTTTTAGAGGGATGGAGAGAAAATGATTTTGATACAAATACATCTCTGCATTTCAATTTCAGAGCTTGCATCCTATCCTGTCCCTACTTCGAAATGTATTTGGCTCAAGAAGATGCCACCAAAATGAGTTACGTTGATTTATCTTTCTGGATGAAGGTGTTTCTAACTGAGCAATTATATATTTGCCTAAACATTCACCTCATTTGCATCCAGAGCTTCCTCTACTTTGCTTGCAAAATGGAAAATACAAAATTAGTTTTCTCAGTTCCAAGAACAGAGGATGTGTTTAAATTACATACAAGATCCTTTAGGCCAAAGCATCTAGAATGATGACTGCAAAAGTAAACCAGCCAGAGGAAAGAGTTAGCACTGGATCATTTGCTATCTCAGGGTGAATTTTATTCTATTTCCTCTTTCTATTACAACCCTTCTCTTGAAAATGAGTCTACTGAATCTTAATGTTCAGTCTATCCTCATTGTGATTGTGTGATTTTCTCACGATAAAAAAAATTAACAAATGGAAAATGGGAGTCAAGTATATACTCCTGTTTCTTAATATTATAGGAACTGAAAATAGTACGGGGTGATTCAGTACTTAAAACCTTTTAAATTATACCCAGAAACACAAATAGGGCAAAGCAAAATTGGTTTGGGGGACAATATAAAATCTTCATTTCATAGTTATCACACACTTGGTAAATTGTTCCATAATACTAGCAAAATTAGATTTCACCACTTCAACTCAGGAAAGTAGTGGTAGTCAATATTCTCTGGCTCTTGAAAGTTGGGGTGGTGATAAAACACAATTTGACATTTCGCAATTACTGCTTAAAGACATTGAGTACAAATTTAACATCAGCTATCTTCTTCAGGTGATGACACTTACCAAAGAGTTAAGCCTGCAATGCATTTAGATGATATGACATTCAGGAATTTATTTACAGTACTATTTCCTCAGTTATCCGTGTTAGGCAATACTTACTGACTTTCTACTGTAGTAATTGACTATTAGCTCTTTTACCATCACTAGCGATTCACCACCTCCAGTTGTCCCAATAGAATTGTTTCACACTTCCTGGTAAATATCATATATTTAAAATGTCTAAATTGTGATCATCTACATTGCTTACTACTGCACCAAGTAATGACATGATGACTGGTTACTCTCTTATATAGAGTTCTGTCTTCCTTGGAGTTGAAAATTTGCAAAATTTTCTATTATTCTATTGCCAATTCACACCTAAACTCACCTAACGGTGTGTCATATTAAAAAAAAAATACCCATACGCATTGGATAATTGTCTTAGTCAGTTTGAGCTGCTATAACAAAGTATCAAAGACTGGTGGCTTATAAACAACAGAAATTTATTTCTCATAGTTCTGGAAGCTGGAAGTCTGAGACAGGTGTCAGGATGATCCAGTTCTGGTGAAGGTCCTCTTTCAAGTTACAGACTGCCGACTTCTCATGGTATCCTCACATGGCAGAGAGAGGGTGAAAAAGCTCCTTTGGGGTCCCTTTTATAAGGGCACTAATCCCATTCATGAGGGCTCCATGCTCATGACCCAAACAGCTCCCGAAGGCCCCCACCTCCTAATGCCATCACATTGGAGACTAGGACTTCAACATATGACATGTGGGGGAGAAGACAAAAACATTCAATCCCTAACAAAAATCTGTCAGTCCCAGTTTTTGCTGGGGACCTTTTCCCACAGCTCTCTATGTTCTTGTCCCAATGTCCATGGATTGTTCTCTAGGACTCTGTCCGGTTGTCCCTAGACTGCCCTTCACCTTCCCCTGGACTGGAATTTCTGCTTCCAATATTTTCTTTGGTTTGCTCTCTCATTTTGTGAAAGCACATTCTCTAGCAGCTTTCTAAAGAAATGTGCACTTTAGGTAAATCTTTGAATCCTTACACATCAAAAAAAGTTTTTATTCTACATTCAACCTGAGTCAGTGTAGAATTATAGGCTGAAAATAATCTTCCCTCATCATCTTTTAAAGGAATTTCTCACCATTGTCTAGCATCCAGTATTGCTACTGGAAAGCTGAGCCTGCGCATCCGGAGCCTGTGCTCCACAGTGGGAGAGGCCACAACGGTGAGAGGCCCGCATACTGCAAAAAAAAAAAAAAAAAAACACCACACAGCTTTCCTAAATCAAGTATACTTCAACTAAATTTTTTTTCTCTTGTTTCCGCTTCATCTCTGTTTCCTTCCACCTTTATTTTTCTCAGATTGTTTTCTTTCATCTTTCATTTTTCTCAAATTGCTATTTTCCCACCTTTTCTTAAGCGATAAGCTCTAAAAACACTCACTTAGATCTCTGTTTGCCTTAGATTGGGGGGCAGAGGGCTGATTAATTCGTAGGTTCCAATGTGGGTCATCCGTCCGCTATCCCTGGGGGAACTCAGAATGGTGGTATGTTAAAGTGTTTTCTCTGGGACCAGTAAGTGTTTTCTTAAATTAATATGCCAATCTCCAGCTTAGGAAAGTATCTATTTTGATTTAGGGTCAGGGGAGCAGAATTTGGCAGGCGGGCTGGGAATTCCAATGTTCAGAATGCAGACCTTGACTAAACTTACTCCATCCTATTTTTATCCCTGTGCTTCCTTCCTTCCCTCCTGATGTGCCTGAGCTTGGAGATTTCTGGATACGTTTCTCCAGATACTAAGCAGCCCATGTTCTCTAGAAGGAAGACAGGTGGAGCTAGTTTGTGGCTGTGTGGGATGACAGAGAGGAGGTTGCAGTGGTAGGTGTGGGGACAATTGCACTGTGCGAAGACAACCAGCCACCCTCTATTGTTTTTGTTTGTGTGTGTGTGTGTGTGTGTGTGTGTGTGTGTGTGTGTGTGTTTGTGGTACACGGGCCTCTCACTGTTGTGGCCTCTCCCGTTGCAGAGCACAGGCTCCGGACGCACAGACTCAGCGGCCATGGCTCACGTGCCCAGCCGCTCCGCGGCATGTGGGATCTTCCCGGACCCTCTCCCGTTGTGGAGCACAGGCTCCGGACGCACAGGCTCAGCGGCCATGGCTCACGGGCCCAGCCGCTCCGCGGCACGTGGGATCTTCCTGGACCGGGGCGCGAACCCGCGTCCCCCACATCGGCACGCGGGCTCCCAACCCCTGCGCCACCAGGGAAGCCCCCCTCTTTTGGATCCACGTCCTCCCTCTGCTTCCTATAGTCTGTGGTGCCAAGCTTGAGCTTCTGTAGGATGATCTGACTCTCTTATCATGAGCCTCCTCTCCTCTCTGTACATCTTCCCTGAAACATACACACACAGGTGGTAACTTCCTGCCCTCTGCTATCATTATTTCATCTGCGTTCTATCTTCCAAAAAACACACTGAAATCTTTCAACAGCTATTTCCTCTTTCCCAGTCTCTCAGAACTTGTGGTTTACTACCAGCAATTTAGTGAGTTTAGTGGGATTTAGTGAGGGGAGATAAACATGGGACGTTTATGTGACATGTTAAAAAAAAAGTCCCTTTAGTTTTCTAAATCAAATTAACATTGACTCTAAGGTATCCGTGGTGGTAAGATAAGTGATCTCAGTTGTGTTAAGATCCTTCCCTCCCCCAGGGCTTAACAGGGTCTCAGGGACTTGGCACCTGGACAACAGAAGACAGCCTGTAGATTTCTGTCCCTTGTGGTCGCCACCAGGATTTGCTTCTTTCACAGCAGCATCACAATGTGCAATGGCTTGATTTACTTTTTGATCAATGACAGCTTTTACTTTTCACCGTTTTCCTCACTACACTGAGTATTCCAGTAGGTCAGGGACGATGTCTGCCTTGTTTACTGTTTTGTTCTCAGCTCCTCACACTATGCCTGTCACATACATGAAATCAATATCTGTTTGTTCAATGAATGAATAAATGAATGTTTTTAAACAAGACTTCCAGGTGATTCTGATGCAATTGTCCACTGACCACACTTTGATAGATGCTACAGTGTATTTGCTTTGCCTCTTTTTGAAATCAGTAGTCCTCAATTAAATTCAGTTTGAGTCCGTTCAATTCAACCCACCTGAGAGCAGTACCACAGGGCAGGAGCTACAACCCTGTTGACCTCCTAAGAAGAAGGGTCTTGGCTCCCCCAATAGACTCACCCGTGCAACAGTCAGAGCACAAACACACACCCTCCAACCCCGAGGCACCAGCAAAACAGGTGTACAACGGGTGTGACTATTTGTGGTTTCTGGCCTCTTGGCAGCATCCTCCTTCCTAATGGTACCATGGATTTGTTTTGGAGGAGGAAAGCTTTCCCCTTCACACTCATGTAGACCTACTTTGGTGGGCCCGTCAAGTGCTATCTGTCTAAGCCTGGAGCAGCCTCCTTATCTACACTTGGCTACTTGGACTCCTTTCCCAGCCTCCACATCTTGAGCTAAGTGATGCCAGGACAGGCAGAGCCAGCCAAGGGCTTCCATTTCGGCGCTGGCACCCAGGGCAGATGGTCGAGGAGCTCTTCCTACCCTAACACCCCAGACCCTCTGCCTGCCATCTTGTCACTGTGCCTTCTCCCAAGTCTGTGCTCTGGTTTCCCGTAATCCTGTCTTCTCTTTCTCTCTGGCGTGGACTTCTAGCTAGGTTCTCAGTATCCTCTGCTTAAAGAACAACTGATTTAATTGGGTGTGACAGTATATGCTCCAAAAAGTGATATTTCCCTACTTCCCTTGCCATGTGCCACAGTTCTAACCAATGAGATGTGAGCAGAAGTTGTAGGTAGATTTATTACTAAAGTTTATTCAAAGAATAAATACTCTCTTGAGTATTCATATCTCTGCCTCATTAAGGAAAGGCCCCGGGGCGAGGACAGATGCCATTCCTCCCCTTAGCCCTGGCCATACGAGCATATGCCCCATAATGAGAAAATGGACAGTTGCAAAGATATTAACTTATGCAACAGATGATCTGATTCATCACATTACAAAGTGTTTCATTTTACCCAAAATACTACTCATTTGGTTTCTTTGAATAGCATGTCTCCCTCCCTCCCTCAGTTACATTTAAAATAAAATTTCAGAAGTTTTTATTTCAGTGCCACATAGTGGTTCAAATCTTGAGCTCTGGACACAGGCAGAGATGGGCTTGAACCCTAGATCTGTTATTTCCTCAAGCAAATAATATAGCCATTCTGAGCTGCAGGTTCCTCATTGGGAAAATGCCATTACAGAAATGCCATTACTTCAGAGGCTCAGAAAGAGGATGAAATAATACTCCTGAAATTCCTGGCTTATAGAAATGGTAAATAATGTTAGCTAGCGTTATAATGTTAGCTGTCAGTCAGTACTATTGATCACAAAATGCAAACTACACATTGATTCAGCCCAATGCATGCACTGAGAGATTCCTGTCTAATTTACACCAATAAGGGCAGAATTAATGGTGATTTGCCAGCTTCTATATGCATTTTTAGAATCATACTTGGGAAATAAAAACACTGTATCACTCTTGCTTTCACATCTTATGATTCTGACTGTCCCAAAACTATTATAATCGTGTTTGTCAATAGAACTCCTAATTAATATTTCTATAGCTCCTAGGAGAGGTAGGTTTGTTTTTATTTTTACGTTGGGATACATAAAACAACATGAACCAACTATGGGTATTCAGTTCAATGAGCTTTGACAATCATATATATCCGTATAACCACACTCCAAAACAAGAGGAGAGGTAGGTTTTTATTCTGTCTTGACTTTTAAATTTTATTTTGCCCTCTTCATTATGATGTTCTTAATAAGTGACAGATATTAGAAAGTGACCCAAGTAGCCAGCAGCCACCAGGTAAGAAAGACTCAAGGGTGACTCTGAAAAATGTGTTTCTTGATCCGGTTTTCTCACATTCTCCCCAGCACCTCGCTGCTCAGACCTCCCCTGACCTTGTAGCGTCAACATTTCTCTCTGCCTATGTTGCTTCCTCTCAGCCTAGAAATGCTTTGAAACTCTTATTCCAAATAAATCCTCTCTTGAACCGTGTCTGCTGCAATTACCGCCCAATCTCTCTCTCAACTTCCCCAAAGAGAAGTCTTTGCTTCTTCAGCCTCCACTGTGGTCTGACTGCTACTCCCATGACATGGTTCTCAATAAAAGTTGGCTCTTGTGACCCCTCCCTGCCCCCACCCAGGGGAGAGCTTGTGTCTGACTTAGATTTCCAAACACGCCCTGCTAGGGGTCAGCACAAGTCCAAGTACAGTGGATGGACAGGGAAAATACCCAGGGGATTGCGGATCATATATATTCTCATCACTGGTCTAAATAGCTTGAAGTGTGAAAAAACGCCACTGGACTGGACCTTTGTTGCTCTTTTGTTTTTGCGCCTTCGACCCAACCAGCATGATGTAGTGGGAGTCCCACTCAGCGACGTAGCAGCTGCTATAGGACGCTTCCACCACCAGAGGGAGCTGCTGGGCCCTCGCTGACCCCGGTGCCACCAACAGAGGGTCACTCTGCAGCCTGTGCAGCAGCCTGCGGTCAACCCAAGCTACTGGTGCAGGAGGAGTCGCTGTCTGCTGGCTGAGGTTTCCGGTGAACGGGAAGAAGGACCTGTGGTTAATTGTGAGGGAGAGCTCTGATCTGGGCTTTGCCTGGACTGGCCTGATTCACCAGTGATTCAGGCAGCCTCTCCCTCCGTTCCTCTCTGCAGAGAACGTGACCTGCTGCCGGAGGCTGGGATGGTCACTGCAGGGTCAGCTGGAGGGAGGACAAGGCCCTGGCTGGCTTGCTCAGGTCACAGACCAACCTCACTGTGGCCGCCTGGTGCGGACACTTCCCACTTGCCGTATATACAGGCTGGATACAGATACGAAATGTTAAGAGTAAACACAGAAAATTAGACCGAAAAATTAGAAAGAGAAAAATGATAAGTGAAATTTTTTTTAACATCTTTATTGGAGTATAATTGCTTTATAATGTTGTGTGAGTTTCTGCTGTATAACAAAGTGAATCAGCTATACGTATACATATATCCCCATATCTCCTCCCTCTTGCATCTCCCTCCCTCCCTCCCTATCCCACCCCTCTAGGTGGTCACAAAGCACCAGCTGATCTCCCTGTGCGATGCAGCTGCTTCCTACTAGCTAGCTATTTTACATTTGGTAGTGTATATATGTCCATGCTACTCTCTCACTTCGTCCCAGAAATTTTATAAAGAAATTAATTAGATAACAAAATAAAAGTTAAGACTAAGGAGATCAAATGGTGGGAAAATTAAAATTACGCTTTGTGCTGAACATTATGGGATGGGTGGGTTAAGTACGTAGAATGAGCCTGACTCTGCTTTCAAAGTCCAGCTCTACAGGAATTCTCGTTTCCTTTATTGACTCTAACTCAACCTGAATTTTGGATTCAAGTCCCTCAGTTGTTTTGAAGACTCCGCCCACTTTGCCCCCTGGTCATGGTGAAGCAACGGCTCGTCTTCAGTGCCATGGCTGGCGAGGTAAACGGGAGGGTGACGGCTGTAATTACAATCGTCTTTTCACACAGGTGACCACCGAGCATCCTCTACCCTGAACACCGGCCCCCTCAGGTGAGAGGCTCCTGACTGACCTTGGTCCACCCAGGGATGAGGCTTCTTTGCTGATGCTGGGAGCCTGTCTCCAGATTCTGTCTTTTTGAACACATCATAAGACCATTCCCTCTCAGCTCTGACCACCTCCTCAGGCTCTGCTCCCACAGGTCCCAAAGGTCTCTTAATACCCACCCCTTCCTCTCTCTGTTGTTCTCTCCCTGACTCTCCTTTCACCTGATGTGTCCCTCTGGCTCATCTCACTTATCACCTTCAGTGGGCTGAGATCTTCGGAAACAAATTCCAGGGCAGGAGATTTTTGACGGCAACTTCTTTCTCTCTGGCTGTAGACTCTTACTGGGATGAAACACAGAGCTTTCTCTCTGCTTTAAGGGGGGGAGGCGGGGGGACCAGGGTAGGGAGGAAAGGATGGGGAAATATAGGGAGGAGAAACAGAAATTAATCTCTTAAGATATCATCCAGTTTTGTACATTACGTTAAAGTTAATGACATGGAGAGATACTCAAGATTTATAAACTGTAAAAAGCAAGGTTAAATGAGCATGTGTCCTATGAGAGCATTTCTGAAATATATAAACATATGCACATAGAGAAAAACAGGATATAAATATAATGTTTATATAAAATATAAATATAGAGAGAAAAGACAGACATGAAATCCAGCTGTGTTTTCTCTAGCGAGCAGCCTAGCAGATTCTTCTTCCCTTTTGACTTTTCTGTATTTTTTTAAACTTTTCCGTGTTGAGCTTCCTTTAGTTGTAAGATAAAACAGAAGAACTAAGACCAGATAAACATATATATTAGCCATAAGAAGAGAAGATAGCCTTATAATACCTACTCTTTTTTTTCTGTGTCTCCCACACATCTTTTCAGGAGAGGATTCAGGAAGCTAGGCTAATGTCCTGCAGGGTGACTGCTTCCGGTGGATTAATGTCCTTTGCTTTGGGAACTCTGCATTTCTGCTGGTGAAGAAAAGGACCCACTGAGTCTCTGGCAGCCACATCAGGCCTGTCTTACTACCCAGGTCTAATATGCCATTCCGTGCTTCCCGCCTGCTTTAGGAAGAACTCACGCCCCACTACACACTCTGCAGGCTGGGTGGGGTGGGGATGGGAAGCCAACCTCCCTCAGTGGTGAGGACCCACGCCGAATCCACTACTGAATCGGTGTAAAAATACACACATGGCAGCCAGCGTTTGGCTCCAAGTGTGTTTAGTATCCGCCTGTGGGCACGCTTTACTTTTAGGACAGTAGGATTGCTTGGGACCTGGAGCAGGAAGTCTGCCATGCAGCTGCTCCCAGCTTTACCTGGTGACCTCAGAAAGCCCTGCAGTGGAGCACCAGCTCCCACCTGGTGAAAATCCTCTTCCAGCTAAAAGCTAAGTGGCCTCCAGCAGACAGTGATGGAAATAACAGGCAAATCCCACTTACGCTGCGCCTTGGAGCAGAAGCCGCTAATGAGTCGAATCCATCCACATTTCAGACGCCTCAGCTGTCTGCATCTCTCCCTCAGAAAGGCAGAGGCACACGATCCCCCTCTTTGGATGTCCATTCATTTGCCAGCGATTCCATCAAGCCCAGCTCCCCAGATGACATTTTAAATGATGGAGTGTTCCAGGATGCTCTCGGCAAACCAAACCAGGCTTTGTAAATGTGAAGGATGATTGTTATTGGCATCCATATCTCTGAGGGCACATTCCCAAGTTGTAAGATTCTCTGTGTTTCAGGCGGACTTTGTACTCCTCCACTGCGGCCGGGCTTCTGACTGCAGGCAGCATGATTGATAATGAGAAGTAATTTCTTCGAGAAGTACTAGGACCCCTCCTTCCTCCAGCTTGGACTAAAGTGCAAAGAAAGCAGCAGCTCACTTATAGTTTTCTTGTTTTTTCTTGTAGTTTGGCATTTTTGTGAGCTCTCAAAATTGATTTCCTTTCACCCTAAACACTGCTGCTTCCCTGACAGTCAATTTCAAGTGGATATCTGTCTGTTCACCGTGTGATATGACTGTCCGCTGCATATCAGCAATGGCTTGGAGCCTGGGGCTCATTGAAGCTTTAAGACCATCTGGAGGAGCTTCCTGGATTGTTGGTGATTCCAAGTCTCCTCACAACCACTTGGTTGAAAATACAGTAAAGGAAATGAAAATTAACCTCATGTTAGGACAACTGGTTTCTGGGAATTCAGTTTGTTGGAAAGATAGAAGTAGATACATGACTGATTCCTCAGCCATCCGAGGAATTTAAAAGTTATTTCTGGAATGTCTAAGGCTGAAAGGTTTTGCAGATTCCCAGAGCAGGTTCTGACAGTGAGCTCCACCTTACATGCCACCCAGAGTACATGCTAGATCATCGTGGTGTCTGTAGTTCCATCAGATGGTCGGGCTATGTCCTTCCACCCTACTCGTTGTTGACTGGACCCTCTGGGGCAGCTAGAATATGTGGGAATAAATGGAGGGTGGACATTTTCATTACAATCCCACTGCCTCTGGTTACAGGTAAAGCATTCAGTGCCCACAGTGTCAAGAATATAGGCCCCATCATGGGCAAATTTGTGTCAAATTCCAGGTTCTCACATCCTTCACATAACCTCCCGACACCCATTTAGCATCTCCTCTTGAGTGTCCCCGTATCTGTACCAGCGAGCCCAGTTTGATCTTCCAAGTTCCAAATTACAGATGCTCAGCCTACGCCCATCAAAACTACACGGCCAATGAAAACAATTGTTTTCCAAGCATAGCTTTGAGTCCATTAGAGCCCCATCAGATTCTGCTTGTGACCTCAACCAACTCATTGTACAGATCAAGCCATTTTCCCCCAAGGCGCACCTCCTAAAATCAGAGGGAACTTGACGACACACAGCTCTCTGGGGAGGGCTAACCCATCGTCTTACCAACGCTCTAGGCTATAGGTAGCAAAGATAAGGCCATTTCAGAATACCTATGGTGATCAACATCCCCTCCTGGGTGAGAAGCGTCAAATCAAGCCCGTCACTTAGTCTAATTAAGGGAGTAGAAAGCGGTGGGGAGGAGAACACATTAAAATACAACTGGACATCAGTGATGAGCTTGTAAGATCCAGAAGCCTAGGAATAGAATAAGAGAGCTCTGGAAGTGACAGGCTGTTGGGACACTTGCTGTTTTGTAGACTGATTATCAAGAGGCCTTAAGTATGCAAAATGCTTACCAAGCAACTTCTGGGATTGCAAAACACACTTCCTGCTCGTAACTCTGCTAAGGGGATTTTTTTCCACCAACAAAAGGTAATTAAATTATTTTTTCCGTTTGGGATAGGAAAAGGAGAGAGAGTGGGAAACAATTAGGATCTAACCTCAAAGAGTCTGCAAATATTTCATGAAGTTATTTCTATTTTGCATAGTTTATGATTAAAGAAAATATGTATGTGCTCTTAATTTGTCTAGCAAGGAAATAAATCCAGTGGAGAAGTTTTTTTTTTTTTTCCTGGTTTGGTTTTTATTTGGCCGCACCCCCACGGCTGGTGGGATCTCAGTTCCCCAACCAGAGATCAAACCTGTGCCCCCTGCGGTGGAAGCACGGAGTCCCAACCACTGGACCGCCAGGGAAGTCCCAGAAGTTTTTAAAACTGGCTGAATTCAATTTCCAGTGGATGGTTTTAACAAAGCAGTGTAATCGCCATCATCCTCACCATCGTCATCATAATTTTCCCTTTAGTACCTCAAAGATCCATGCCAAAATGAGCTCATACATGTGGAAGGCTGTATTTAGCTCTAAAATTCCATTTACACGCAAAAGCTTATTATTATTATTATTATGCCACAGAGTCAGACCCTCTTCTTCAGCATGCTTCTGTGTGTGCTAAGAAACTAACAAAAGATTTTTTTGTTTGTTTTCAAGAAAATACACTGGTGTTTCCACACAAAGAGGTTACACGTGAGTGTGGATTTCCTGAACACAGAGCCTTATTCTTCTGACATGACTCTGGTGGTTGGTTCCCAGTCCTTCCTACACAGGTAGGAAATCACAGAGCACCGTCTTCTGTATTTATTTGCGTTTAATGAGCAGCTGACACGTTCCATTCAAGCAGTGGTTTTCAACCAGGGGCAAATTTGCCCCCAGGGACAGTTGGCAAAGTCTGGAGACCTTTTTGGTGGGCGGGTGCTCCTGGCCTCTAGTGTGTAGAGACCATGGATGTAGCTAAACAGCCGACGATGTGCAGATGCTCAGGATACCTCCGCCCAGCAAAGGGTGATCCACTCAGTGTGCCACCTGTGCTGAGGTGGAAAACTCCTGCTTTAAGACAGGAAGCTTTCTGCCCAGACAGTCCCTGGCCTCACAGGAAGCAGAGCAGGGGAGAATCAAGCCTCCCCTGAGAGCAGCCGGCTTGCTGTGCTGGGACAGAGTTCAGAGCAAAGAACTGTGTTGTGGGAAAACAAACGTGAAGGTCGATGAGAGCCTTGAGCTGACTGGTGTGATAAGCCAGCCCTCGGGGAATGAGAGACACAGAGATTGCTTAAAAGAGATGCCAGCTCCGGAGTATGGAATCTGAACAAGAGGCTTGTGGTGGGCAAGAAGGCAGCCCACCCTCGGTTCCAGAAGAGACAGGATTCCTTGGCCTGGGAGCATAATCCTTAGCATGTGGCACGAAAAGGAAGGTGGTGAGAGGTCAAAAATCTGAAACGGGGGCCGAGAGTGTTCCCTTTTAATGAGAATTTGCTGAATTAGCAGGAAGGAGAAAAGACTATTGCAAAAGACAAAGAAGAGTTGGTAACCGTCAGCTTAGCAAATGCTGTGTTTTACAGCTGAAAACATTCCTCCGAGGAGAAGCTGCAAAGTTCCTTTCATGGGAGAAGCTGTAAAGTTCCTTTCATGGGAGAAGCTGTAGACACTTCTCAGAGGCTGTGGAACTTCAGCTGAACCTTGGAATGAAAGTCGTCCCTAGCAGGGAGGATCCTGAATGCACTTTCCCGTCACCCATCTGCTGAAAAGCCTGTTGAATTTTTGAGCCCCAATATCCTCCTTTATCAACTGGGATTATGGTACTAAATCTGATTCAGAAAACTTGTTGTGAGCCTCAACCTTAAGCAAGGAGGTTGTGAAGTATGCATAATTGAGCAAGACCCTGTCCCTACCCTTAAGCGGCTCAAGCTGACATGATCTGGAAGTTTCCAGCTCTTGAAAGTCCTTGAAGAAGTAGAACTTTGTTTATGATTCCACGGTAGAAACACTCTAGGCAATTTAGCATTCGTTAGGTCAGATTTTTATCCTTAGGAAATTGGAAATCTGGGACTTGCAAAAAGGGAAAAGAAATGGCATCAAAACCCAACAGTAGCCAGAGCGAAATGACAAATGTCCACCAGCAGAAAGCAAAGAACAGGCTGATCTTGTTGCATGAGTGATGTGCATGGGGTCTGCAGACCCGTCCTGTTGCCAGCAGTTCAGACATTCAAGGCCCTGGGGCCCGGGAGCCCATCCGTGAAATGTTCCCATAAGTTACCAGAAGGTCTGTGCAATTACCACATGGGATCGGGTGGCGGGTCCACAGTTGCACTCACCTGTCAAGGTTTAAGAGTAAGTCTGGGTGCTCTTCCAGCTTCACCCAAGCCTGAAAGCCAAAGACAGTAAAGAGGGAAGTGACCATTTAGTGTCAGAGAGCAATGAACAGGTTGGGAGTTCACATTTCTGTTCAAATGAAAGTGAATGCAGGAGACCATGGTCAATCCACTTTACAGGCCTCCTAACACACATCATAAAATTGATGAGTTTTCCTTGCTAATGAGAGACAAATTGAAGCAGTAAATTGTGACTGTTGTATGGTTTTTCAGTAAGTCGCATCAGGCCCTGTGCCCACCTTTCTCTGAAGTATACATTTCTCATTATTGCACCAAATGGTTCACATGATGCTCGCAAAGTTCCTGCGAGAAATCTTTGCAAAGCTGTGCCAGCTGTTTGCCAGGAAAGATGGAGCAGGACCTGCCCTTTATCTGTCTTGGATGAGGTAAGAGTTGTCGTTTGTGTCACGCTGTCCAGTAGCACTCGGAACCTCTGTCCGTCCCCTAAAAAAATGAATGAGTCCAGTTCTGCTGGGACATGTGAAAATATTTGCCTCACTATCAGAGGGCTGAAATCTGTGCAGATAGCTCTAGAAATTGGATTATATTGTTTTATTAAGAAGAAATGAGGGGCTTCCCTGGTGGCACAGTGGCTGAGAATCCGCCTGCCAATACGGGGGACACGGGTTCGAGCCCTGGTCCGGGAAGATCCCACATGCCGTGGAGCAACTAAGCCCGTGCGCCACAGCTACTGAGCCTGCGCTGTAGAGCCCGTGAGCCACAACCACTGAGCCCACGTGCCGCAGCTACTGAAGCCCGCACGCCTAGATCCCGTGCTCTGCAACAAGAGAAGCCACTGCAGTGAGAAGCCTGCGCACCACAACGAAGAGTAGCCCCCTGCTCGCCACAACTAGAGAAAGCCCGTGTGCAGCAACGAAGACCCAACGCAGCCAAAAATAAAATAAAATAATAGATAAATTTATTTAAACAAAAAAAAAAAAAAAAAAAGAAGAAGAAGAAACAAGCAGCAGAATAATCCTTTGGTGGTTCTCCGGGTCTCCTGGTGTCAGGGAATTGCCTTCTTTTTGCTTATTTCAAGAGAAAATAAGTAAGCTCAACCCAGAGAAAGAAGTTGGATCCAATTGTGTCGTGTCTGATACGGTAAAATTTGAGTTGTAAATTTTGATGTATCCCTGTATGACTCTTCTCCCAACTGAAGTAACGCTAGATGATCTTAAGGATCATTTATGACTCTAAGATTCTGCAGTTTTTCAAGGCCTGCTAATTAATGTGACGCTTACACTGAAGCTTGAGAAAAGTGAATACTTTAAAAAATTCCACCTACGAATAAATTATATACATATTAAAACAAGTTTAGTTTTTAAAATCGGGGTATAGTTGTTTTACAATGTAGTGTCAGTTTCTACTGTACAGTGAAGTGGAGTTCCCTGCGCTATACGGCAGGTTCTCGTTAGGTATCTATTTTACATATTAGTGAATATATGTCAGTCCCAATCTCCCAATTCAGCCCACCCTCCCTTTCCCCGCTTGGTGTCCATACGTTTGTTCTCTACGTCTTTGTCTCTATTTCTACCTTACAAACCAGTACTGAGATGGGAGACTTAAACCCAACTATATCAATCATTACATTAAATGCAAATGGACTAAACATTCCAGTTAAAAAACATAAATTGTCAAATGGATTAAAAAATAGAAGACTCGGTTGTATGCTGTTAACAGTAAACACATTTCAATTACTATTAGAAAGCTGGAAAAATATATTATGCAAACAGTAAACCTAGGAAATCTGGTGTGGTTATGTTAATATCAGATTAAGCAGGCTTTAAGAAAAAGACTATTAGCAAATATAAAGGGGGACAATTCTTGCTGATAAGAGGATCAATTCATCAAGATCAAATATGGAACTTCTCAGTGAGGCAAGATGACTGAGTGTGAACTCTTCAATAAACTCCGAAGCAAAAAGCATTACAAGATACCAGGATAAATCCATATTCAACTGCTTAATCTTAGAAGTGAATTTGCACTGTCTGAACTTATATATGGCCAGACAAAATATTGTCTTGGTAACAAGAAAATATCTTCCAACAAAAGAATACAAATGAGCTAAAAACTGCTCTTTGCTTACTCTGAATATGTCCCATATGGCAGAGAAATAAAGAATTAAGATGAATGGACTACTGTTCATCTCAGAAGGAAGGCTTTGGAGTTACTGTGTGTATGTGTGCGTGTGTGTGTGTGTGTGTGTGTGTGTGTGTGTGTGTGTGTGTGGTGCAGTCTAGAGGTGCTTAAAGAAGCAGAAGTCCCAGAGAGAACGGATTCCCTGTCCCTGACTCAAACAGGGGAGGTGAGGACTTCCCTGGTGGCCCAGGGGTTAAGACTCCGTGCTTCCGTTGCAGGGGGCACGGGTTCGATCCCTGGTCGGGGAAGTTCCTCATGCTGCACAGTGTGGCCAAAAAGAAAACAAAAACAAAAACATGGTGTGAATAAGGGAATTGGCTCAAATCCAATATTTTCCAGCCTAATGGACAAGATTTTCTGGATAAACGCTTAAATCCACAAAGGAAATGAATAAAGTTCTGTAAAACAACAACAACCCAGAATAGGTAACGTAGAAAGGATGCAGGCTGGGGCAGGTTCTAACAGACCCGCACAGAAATGCAGGGAAAACGAAAGCTCAGTGACAGAGAACACAGAAGCAGCAGAGAGAGATGTAACCCAAGCTAAGGACCAAGAGGAGAAACAGAGTGAAAGTGTCAGGAAATGGAGGAGGCCCTACGAGAGAAAAGGCTGGTGGTCAAGTTGGGCAGGGGCGTATGTGAGCACGGTGAGACCACACTTCCAGGAGACCGGGAAGCTTGCACCAGCTCAGAACTGATGAGGAGAGTAAGGGGCTGAAATGACCCCGTGGAAAGAAAACCCAGACTGAGGCACATAAGTAAAGCCCTGGTTTCACCAGGTATTGGTTTCCTGGGGCTATTGTAACAAAAGACCACAAACAGGGAGGCTTAACAACAGCGGAAATTTATTGTCTCCGTTCCAGAGGTGAGAAGCCCCAAATCAAGGTGTCGGTAGGGTTGGTTCCTTCTGGAAGGAGTCTCCATTGCACAGCTCTCTCCTAACTTTCGTTGGCGGTCAGCAAGCCCTGGCTTTCCTTGGCTTTCAGATGCATCACTCCAATCTCCACTTTCCTTCTCCCATGACCTCCTCCTCTGTATCTCTGTATCTCAAACCTCCCTTTCTCTTGTCCTATAAGGACACCAGTTGCTGGATTTAGGGGCCACCCTAAATCTAGGATGATCTCATCTCAAGATCCTAACGACATCGGCAAACACCCTTATTCCAAATAAGGTCACGTTGTGAGGTTCCAGGTGGACACCAGTTTGCGGGGGACACAGTTCTACTCACTACACCAGGTGACTCCTTGGTAACAGGAATTGATCCAAATTACCTCAGACTCTAGACCAGCACTTCTCAAATTTGAAGGTGCCTATAATCACCTGGGGGTGTTGTTAACATGCCGATTCTGATTCAGTAGTTCCGGGCTGTAGCTGAGAGTCTGCACTTCTACAAGATTCCAAGTGATGCTGGTGCTGGTGGTCTGGACCACACTGAAGAGCAAAGCTTTAGTGTATACTTGGAAATGTAAGCAATCAGTTGGCCATGCTTCACCCCAATAAATCTGGTATAACCGTGTATCATTTGGAAAAAATAAGCTGGCACTTTTTTCTGTGAAAAGTAAGAAATAAGCAGAAATCTGGGTGTGGGACAAACAGTTTTCCCTGAGTGAGAAACAGCAAGTTGGGGGAAGACTGTGTGATGTATATTGTACCCCTCAATCTTCATTAAAATTGTGAGGCCGGCACAGTGCATCATGCCCGTGAGGCTTTCAAGGGAGTCTGAATGCACAGAGCTTTGGGTCCAGATTTTGCTTGGGAAAGGACAAATGTCCGTAAGGCAGAAGGCTCTGAGAATTTGCAAAAACTGGGACAGGGGAAGTATCAGGGCTCCCATGAGTTGTGAAATCGAGGGTTTACATCAAGTAAACAGAATGCCTGAGAGGTTGGGAGGCACTAGCTGATACCTGGGTGAGGTCTAGGTCCCACGTAACTGGTCTTCAGTGGCACAAGATTTAGGAGACTCTGCCTCTAGCTTTGTCATAGTAGAGTCTTTTTATCCATAGGTCAGAGGAAAAGGGCAGCCTGAAAAAAATAGATTTAAAAATAGTCAGTTGAGAGAAGTGGTGGATGCGATGGGTTGGGTCTCAATATTTTGAAATCAATACCCTGTCTCAGTTACCAGGAGGGACACTGCAGCCTCCTCACCCACTTTTAGACTTGGTTTAATAAGAGGAATCTTGCAAAATAAACTCCTCTTCTTAAAACAAAGGACTCTTCACAGAAAGGGCTGTGGGACAGGGAAATGAGGGTTAATCTTTAGAAATGGTACCAGTAAATGCCCCATTTTGCTCTGACAATATTGACTTTACTGGTGCCCTGCAGTCCCAGAAAACAGAGAGGGTTAAGAAATCCCCACTCCTTTGTGTTCCAGAGCTGGCTTCCTGCCGGGAACCTTACGCCCCATAGGGCTTAGATAATACTCACAGATGCCCGCCTTGTTTACCTAGAACAAGACTAGACAGAGACCCTCCAAATTTCTATTCTTTGCTTCATAATTGTTAACGGAACTATCTGTGATCAGTCTGAACAAAATGCTTATTAACCAAATTTTGGTTAAGATTCCCTTGGTACCCTAAGGCCCTGAATTCGGCCGCACCCTCCTCATCCTGAGCCAGCATACCACCCTCCTTGATGGCCCGTCCTGAGGAACAGGCTGACCTCAGGGTAGAATATCCTCTGATCTAGTGACTTCACCTCTGCACATTCCACTGTCCCCCATCTGGTTCTTTCTAGACTTGCTTATTCCTCCCCATGAAAGGAAAGTCCTTTACTAGACGGCCTTTGAGCCGCTTGTAGAGCATTGCTTGTAGATCTACTCCCATCAATAGGAGTCCCCTAATGCAATAGCTTCCCTTTTCCTACAGCACTAGCCCTCTTCTCTTTGCTATAATCCTTTGAAACACAGTCTTTCCTTACCTAAGTCTGGATTTGTTTTTTGTCTGACAGCAAGAGAAATAAAGAGAAATTCGTGCCTGAGTCATTGTTTGCCTATGACTTGAGTCAGTTAAGTCAGCATAGTCTCTCTCCCCCTGGGTTTTGGAAATGGTCCTTTGGTCCCACTCCTTGAGCCTTCTTAGGGTAACAGTGGCAGAGTCAAGAGAGCATCAGCCTGGAAGACCGGACCCCAGTCTCTATTCCCACATCCACCAATTACATCAGGAACCTTGTGGCTGTGGATCCATCCTGTGGCTTCCTGGACCTCAGTGAAATAATACCTTAAAGGAAACCTTGAGTCTTTTATTTCAGGTCTAACTGCTGCAACTTGGTGATTGATTAGACTTTCCAGCGACTAGCATGTTGAATTCTAATAGTGTTTTTGATCTTTCACCTAGGCTCTGAAGGTGCACCCAGAGCACCTTGTGTGGTCCCCTGACCCTCCTGACTTTTAGAGTGAATTATTCTAGAAGAAAGGGATGAAGGAAGAGAGGGATGGAAGAAGATCAATCATTTTTTTAAAAGGTATTGAAATCACTAAATTTTAGCTATCTATGGCTCTCAAACATTTTGAAAATGCAACTTAAACAGGAATATGAGAGTGATGTTTGCTATCTGCTGATTGACAAAACATTATTTTAGGATCAAACTTCAATCCGTTTTAAAAGTGGATTTTCATTTCAAAGAAAATAAATCCTGTTTCAGAATTATCAGGATCTCTCTGAAAAATACCAGAGCATAGGTATGTAAGCATTTGAAGAAAAATTTAAGCTTCAAATTACATCATTAGTAATATACTCCCGCAGGCAACTGTTACTTAGTGGCAAGACATACATCAGTGCCAGGAGATCAGGAAGTGAAGAAGTGGCAAACATTTTGCAGCTTGGTGGATTAAAGAAATCTATCAGGCTGATTTAGTGCTGTTCCCCAGAGGTACCTGAAGCCATAAATATTTAAACTTATTGTATTTGGCTTGAATGTGCCAGTTTTAAAAGATGGTCACACACAAGATCCACTTCTTCTGCTTCCAAAACCCAGAGATGCAGAAGCAGTGCTATTTGCAGGAGTCTCCATGAGCTCCCTGGCATTCCCCACTTCCTGCGTAGGTAGGTTGGGACCATGTGGCTAGTTTGGGCCCTAAGAAGGCATAGCAGGTGTCACTTCCAATCTGAGGCATTGAACAGGAAGGATGTCTCGATGCCCTCCCTTTTATGGGCACTCTGGAAGTTCTACATGGAGGTGGAAGCATCAGTAGATGAAGACCACAGGGGTAACGTGCCATTTTCATTACATCGTATCGAGGGTACAGACTACCAACATGACATCACCTTGATGTTGACCTTGACCACCTGGCCAAGGAAAAGTTTAGCAGGTTCCTCCAATGTTAGCTTACTCTTTCCCCACCTTTTCCCGCTCTGTGCTTTGGAAAGAAGGAATAAATTCTCTCCCATTTATTTATTTATTGAATCATTTACTTCTATCAACATGGACTTGTGGATATTTGTTTAACGCTTTGGGCTATAATCTAGTACTACTTTTTTTGTTTCTCAAATTGTTCTAGCTTGGCCATGAGAGCACTTCAGAGGCCCCTGTGGCCCTTTACACAGGAAGTAAGTCCCTTTCCTCCAGACTTTTCCCAGGAACTGGCACTGTAGGATTTGGTTCATCCTGCAGGATCTAAGTAGTATTTTTTGTTTGTTTGTTTACTGAAGTATCGCAACAGATTTATTTCTCAGAAAATAAAGAGGGTTTCCAAGTAAGCAGGGCCACTGTGTACAAATCAGAGTCAGGAAAGGATGCTTCTCAATGGTTCAGCAGTTTCATAGGCCACTCAACATACAGCCTGGGTAGATAGGAGTCCCCATCTACAAAGGGTTTTTCTAAATGTATAGCTTCTAGACCGCCATGAATTTTGCTGCCAGATGGGTCATGAGAGGCAAGCTGATAAATCTTTCATCTGCAGTGGATCATGTTTGCCCACACGCATGTTTATTTTCATAACCCATGTGTTATGGGTTTCAGCCAGGTACAGCTGATCCCCCCGCAAAAAAAAACCATGCTGGTGAGTGAGGAGGAATCACTCATGTCCTGTGCTCACCTGATCTTGAGAACGTCTGACTCCTTGCCTTTTCAAAGGAGTATCCAAGGTGCCCCTGATTCTGCGTATCATTATATACGACAAATTATTGTAAAGTTGATGCATAATACAGTTTAACCTTTAAGCAGTCAATGATTTGCATCAAAATCAGTCAACAGCGATCAGGCCTTAATCGAAAGCCATTAAGAAACGAATGTTTGAAGTTCGCCTTTTTCTTCCAGAACTACAATGGGATTGACTCATTTTTCACTGCTATCTCATAATAGCCTAAATCAGCGCCCCCCCAGACATTCACTGCCAATTTAGATCTGTTACACAGTAAATACTAAACCACACAGTTTTCTGCTCAACACATTCGTCCCTGACTACAATTTGCATGGCGTAACTTGAATGTAACTTCAAGTACGTGGTCCAATCAGTATAACAAGAACTAAATGATACCTACATAAAGGACAGCAGGATTCATATAATCGTCAATGTGCTGCTCCCTCCAGGTGCTCTGACACTTCATATAGGGGATTCCTTTTTTTCATGAGGAGTGAATGAAAGATGTCTTGCAATTCAAACAGTATTTTATAGTTTGCCAAGAGTTTTCATGGCCTCTATTTCATGTTTTTCAAAAGAAAGAGTAACTCTAAGAAATAGTTAAGAGGATTTCTATTTTCTGAGAGAGACTGAGGCTCAAGGAAGCTAATGACACAGCCAGGGGACACAATCTCTAAGTGTGGACCTCGGCTCAGGCTCTGGTTTTCTGCCCCGCAAGTACAATGTTCTTTCTTCTATACCATATTGCTTCTCCAAACCTTGTGCTTGAGTATTTCTTTGCCCGTTAGTTTTAACAAGCCCCAGTCTAGGGTACTCTAAACACACTGGCATGCACTGTCGTTTGCAGTTGCTGTTCTAATATTTCAGGGCAACTGGTTTTGTGCTGGGATTTACTTTATTGTAACTCTGTACCATGTGGACGGATGCCTGGGGGTATTATCTCCAAGTGTCGCTGGCCATCATAGACTTGTGTGCTCTGTCCTTGGTCAAGGTGAGAGGAGCATTTGGTGTTGACTCCAAAGGGAGAAAGAAGCTGCCCTTTCTTTGTCAGTAGCTCAGAACATGTCCAAGTTGTCTGGCTCATCTCTATACTTTTCCTTTTTGTAGCTTCTTCAAAAGGATAAATTAAATTCCTACCAGAACATCTTTAAATAAACTATACTTGTGTCAGCTTCCTTGCATTTACATAGAAATTAAAGGAAGACAGTATTTTTGTTACAAAAATAACTTCTTAATAACAGCTTGATATGAACTAATTGCTTGCATGGCTTTGCAGCAGTGGCAGGAATTATCACTTTGTGCCCTTAAGCTTCAGGCTTGGGCGTACTTGGATGAGGGCTCAGCTTCCACAAGAGGCCCCCAAATTTTCATCTTTCCAGATAAATGAACTCTAAGCCCCTTTTGCAATGAATATGAGAATGGTACAGGCCTTCCCCTAATAAACTGGTTAGGTTTGCCTAAGTGCCCGGCATGCAATAGGACACAAACTCTGAATTCAAACTATGTGAGCTTTAATCCTTCCTTCTCTACTGACTTGATGTGTAACTGTGGTGAAGTCACTTAACCTTACCATGCCTCAGTTTCTACATCTGTAAAATGGGTACGATAGTAGTACCTACGTGACTTTGGGTTGTTTTGAGGGTGAAATGAGTTATGACATGTCAAGGGCTGAAACAAGTGAGGGTACACAGTTGGAATGGAATAAATGGCAGCTATTGCTGTTGTTATAATGATGATAGGGATGATGCTAAACCCTCTCTCTAACCACCTGAGAGTTAGGTAATACATTTACCTTGACTTTACCCTTTCATCCCGACTTCAGGAAACTGGAGGCTTAGACGAAATTCTGATGATTTGATCAAGGTCTGACAGCTTGTAAATGGCTAAGCCAAGAGGAGAACAAATTTATCTGCCCGGAACTGTCACACTAACTGATCAAATCAGCCGGTCCACTGGCCAAAGTAGTCAAATAGCCAGCCAGTGGTCAAGACCTGAAAGGCTGGGGTGGGGTGGGGTGTCAATGATCTTGGTGGTGTCACAGGACAGGCATTGATTTGGAATCAGAAGATCTTGTCTTGACTCCACCTTTCACTAACTCAAGTCAGTTAACGTCTCTGAGTCTCAGGTCCTTCATCTGTAAAATGACCCCCGAACTAACCCATTCAATAGAGTTGTTGTAAGATGGAAAGAAATAATACATTTGTGGGACTTCCCTGGTGGTCCAGGGGTTAAGACTCTGCACTTCCACTGCAGGGGGCACAGGTTTGATCCCCAGTTGGGGAACTAAGATCCTGCACGCCATCTGGCGTGGCCAATATATATATATTTGAGACCATTTTGTAACTTAAAATGTCATGTAAGTTATCATGTATTAACTTTTGAGATCTTATAGAAAGATTTTTACTTTTTTGCTCAGCTGTTGATTAAACGGACTAAGTTAGTCATCTGGTTATTTCTTGTCACATAGATGGAATCCAATAGTTTCTTTAACCCATAAGCACAAATCAGCTGTGAAACAAATGTTGGGAAATGTCCCAACCCACTGAAATGGGGACTCGGATCCTCTCCCCCAGAAAATGTACAGTTTATTTTTTTACCTATTACTTGAATAATTCATCCATTTGCTTACTGTACTTCCTTCTATGTTCCAGGCGTTAATGCTGGGTAATTGGAGGAATAATGCACAGTCCTTGCCCTCAGGAGGTTAACCAACCTCATAAACAATTATGATCCACTGCATTAAGTGTACTAGTAGATAATTGAACTGTGCTGAGGAAACATTTAGTGGCATCTAAGTTGAGTCTTAAAGAAAAACAAATACTAATTTTAGGTAATAGCTTATAGTAATAGCTAAATACTATTTATAGTATTATCCTATAATACTATGAGTAAGCTTTGTGACCTTCCAGGGGCATATGGCAAAACCTGGTTGATGGACTGACCTCACCGTGAACTCCAGCCCTGTGATGGCTGAAGAAAATTGATGACTTGGCTGAGAACGTCCTTCAATAATCTGTTGACTGCACGGGGCTTCTCTGTTGCCAATATCTTAGGGCTGATGGTGGCAAACCTGGCTTATTTAATGTGTGAAGTTTCTGCAGTGGACCATGCTGCCTTTAAAGTGTGAATGGTGCACCTTTCTCTCCTCAAGTGACCATAAGGAAGCACTCACGTTTATGTAGTGCAGCTCCGTGCTGAGACTAAGAGTGAATTCAGATGACATTCTTGCAGGCACCAAAACAAAATGAAAGGAATAAGATACAGTCAGACCAGAATTCATGGAAGTGAGTCATATATGCATCTCCACCTACAAAGAAATAGTCTCATTATCATTTTAAAAGATTTTTGGCTTGGAACACCATATTAGTCTATTTCCATAAACGCCACTTACTATGCAGTAAAAACAGTTGTACTTGCCCCAGCATGGGAGTTTATCGACTCCCTAAAGACAAAGGCTTTTGGTCTTAGGATGGAGAGAGGGGAAGATCAGGATCAGAGAAGAGACCTGAGGAATGTCAAGGTCACACCAATCTACTCCGCAGTTTGGGTCAAGCAGAGCCACTACTGGTTCCAATTTTTTTGCTTAGAACTGGTTACAAAACTGGCTGAACTTTGGGCATCTGCAGGCTGAGAGCTAAGAAATGTATCTCCCAGGACCAAAGGAAGTGGTGTGGTGATGGATGGAGTGGGGGGGCCTGTTGCCGGCTCAGATCTTAAAATTGGTCTTATGAATCCTTGACCCCCGACTGTATATATGAATTGATATTCTGACTAAGTGGTCCTATGATTAGTGTTTACATTGTGGTGAGTGGTGTGTGACAAATTCTGTAATCACTATAAAGAAAATGTAGACGATACACGCTTTGAGTTAAGGGCTTGCTCTGAGGTTTGCTTTGTAAATTTAGATGCGCCATCTAGCGGACTGAGGAGAGATTTTCCATTTATCGAAGCGGTCCTTCTAGGTACGGGGATTATTTCGCCACAGCTCTCCTAAATGCTTCCTCTCCAAGGCGCCACCGGGGTGTAAGCAGTGAAGTGGTGGGACCAGAGCTGAGTTGAAGACAGATAACGGTGTCGTGCAAGGAGAGGCCAGGGGAGTGAGTACTCCCGTGTGCCGCGTGAGACGGTGGTCCAGCCTAGGGTGGACAAGGGCCTGAATTACAGACGTGCGACGGAGAAGGGTGGGGACGGGGTGGGGATCTTTGAGACGGGATCCGCAGAGCCAGGTGACTGTTGGAATGTGGAACGCGGCTCCCAGAAGCCCAGTGAAGGACAGTCGTCTCACCATTGTGTCCTGGAGCCTTGAGTGTGGCAGCAGCCTGGATTCGTGGGCAGGTGTGGAAGAGCAGACAGGAGGAGTCCCTCCCTGATCACCTCCTTTTTCTTAATGAGAAGGGGAGCGGGTGTGCAGCCCGGAGCTTAGGGAGGGGCCAGAAGGGAGAGCTGAGACGTGAAAGCCTGCACTCGTTGTCCTGCACGTCCTGCTTGGTCTGGACAGCACTGCAGTGACGTGTCTGTTCGCCGGGGTCGTGCTGTTCTCCCAGGTTACGCCGGGCTTCCCAAGCAGGGGGGAAAGGGTAAGGTTTGCGGGAGGCGGGAGAGGGAGGGGACGCCTCCCCATCATCACCATTAGCCCTGGCCTTTGAGAACAAAGCATTAGCTGCAATCCAGGCTTTGTCATTAAGACCTGATCCCTTCAGCTATCTGCAAGGTGGTCCTTAGCCTCTCTAAGCTTCAGTTTCCTCATCTTTATGTATTTATTTATTTATTTATTTATTTTATTTTATTTTATTTTATTTATTTATTTTTTTTTTTGTGGTACGCGGGCCTCTCACCGCTGTGGCCTCTCCCGTTGCGGAGCACAGCCTCCGGACGCGCAGGCTCAGCGGCCACGGCTCACGGGCCCAGCCGCTCCGCGGCATGTGGGATCTTCCCGGACCGGGGCACGAACCCGTGTC